>NC_134486.1:411973437-412270937 GCF_040206685.1 Ascaphus truei | reverse complement strand
CTTACCACCCCAGAACCGGATAAGACCCTCGCTGACCTAGAGGTCAGTCCTGGGAGTTTTAAGAAGGCCCAGTGGGAGGACCCCACATTAGCGGTAGCAAGGGGAAATATACTGCACCGACACACTTTATTCGAGCAAATACCCAGTATGTACCTGTCAGATACCTGGAATGCACCGCTCCTCACCTCTGACAAGCCCCGTTGCGTTTGCCTTCCCAGCCTGGGTTCATGCCTGGCTGACGGGCGGCTGATCTGTTAAATGATAATGATTAGGATTTAATAGGCTGCAATGCTTCGCGTGTCTGCCAGATGGCATAAATTCATGAATTGTAATGCAGTATATATATATATACTGTGCAGTATTGCAGCCAGCGGGAATAAAATGCTTCAATCCCTGCCTGGAAAATAACCCAATGCACTCGGGCAGAAAACAGTCACAAACCTCAATACACCCGGGTATACCGAATTCGTGGGACTAGCCGAGCTCGAATAAAGTGTGTCGCCAGTGTACGGGACCAGAATAGTACTCCTGGCCAACCAGATAGGTCACTTGCTTACCCCTACTTCGAGGTAGAGAACGACCTATTATATCGGGTTGATAAAAGGAAATCAGTTACAACTAAACAATTGTTGGTACCACGGACATTCCGTAACGTAGTATTACACCTCGCACATAGTCATCCATTGGGGGGACACCTAGGGGTGGAAAAGACAAAAGAAAAGGTTCTCCGAAGCTTCTATTGGCCTGGGGTTCTGGCAGAAATTACGAATTATTGTTCCTCATGCCCAGAATGTCAGATCACCGCCCCGTTCAAGGCGTACCGCAGCCCATTGGTACCCCTTCCCATAATAGAGGTACCATTTGACCGGATTGCTATGGATCTAGTAGGACCCCTAATAAAGTCTGCTAGGGGACATCAGCATATATTGGTAATATTAGATTATGCCACCCGATATCCGGAGGCAGTTCCCCTACGTAGCACGTCTGCTAAAAACATAGCAAAAGAGTTAGTAGTTCTGTTTTCCCGGGTCGGGATTCCTAAAGAGATTCTATCTGACCAGGGAACACCATTTATGTCCCAAGTAACAAAAGAGCTATGTAAACTCCTAAAAATCAAGCATCTCAGAACCTCAGTCTATCATCCACAAACAGATGGTTTAGTGGAAAGGTTCAATAAAACCTTAAAGAGCATGTTACGGCGGGCGGTTGATAAAGATGGGAAAAACTGGGATTGTTTGTTACCGTACCTGTTATTTGCCATTAGGGAAGTTCCCCAATCATCCACAGGCTTCTCCCCATTTGAACTATTGTATGGCCGACACCCAAGGGGCTTACTGGATATAGCCAAAGAGACTTGGGAACACGAGGTTACCCCTTACAGAAGTGTAATAGAGCATGTTGCCCAGATGCAGGACCGCATTGCTGCAGTCCTACCCATAGTGAGGGAACACATGGAGAAAGCTCAAGAAGCACAGAGGAATACGTATAATAAGGGTGCTAGGGTCAGAATTTTTTTTCCAGGTGATAGGGTACTAGTTCTGGTTCCCACCGTGGAGAGTAAATTCCTTGCTAAATGGCATGGGCCATATGAGGTCTTGGAAAGAGTGGGAGAAGTAAATTATAAGGTAAGACAGCCAGGTAGGAGGAAACCTGAGCAAATTTACCATATAAACCTACTCAAGCCCTGGAAAGATAGAGAAGTCTTGTTAACCCTAGTACCCCCAGGTCCGTCAGAGAATCAAGAAACTGACCCAGAGGTTAGCATAGCTGAAACCCTGTCTGTTCATCAGAAACGAGAGGTTCAGAATTTAGTGAGAAGAAACAAAGAAATCTTCTCTATACGGCCAGGTAGAACTAGCGTAATTGAACATGACCTAGTCTCTGAACCGGGGGTCCGAGTTAACCTTAAACCGTACCGAATCCCAGAGGCCAAAAGAAAGGCTATAAGTTTAGAGGTTAAAAAAATGCTAAAACTAGGTGTAATTGAGGAATCCCAAAGTGGGTGGAACAGCCCTATAGTCTTAGTCCCAAAGCCAGATGGTACAACAAGGTTTTGTAATGACTACCGGAAACTAAACGCGGTGTCAAAATTTGATACTTATCCTATGCCCAGGGTAGATGAACTTGTAGAGAGACTGGGCAAAGCCCGATATCTCACAACCCTAGACCTAACAAAAGGGTACTGGCAGGTTCCCCTCACAGAAAGGGCAAAAGAAAAGACAGCCTTCTCAACCCCAGACGGCCTCTTTCAGTATAAGGTGTTGCCTTTTGGCTTACATGGAGCTCCCGCCACATTCCAAAGAATGATGGATAAAATTTTAAAACCACATGCTCGGTATGCTGCCGCCTACCTGGATGATGTGGTAATCCATAGTGAAGATTGGCAATCCCACCTTCCAAAGGTCCAAGCTGTGCTTGACGCAGTCCGGTCTGCTGGACTAACTGCTAACCCCGCTAAATGCACTATTGGTCTGGAGGAGGCCAAGTATCTGGGATATTCTATTGGCAGAGGTTTACTCAAACCCCAAACACTCAAAGTGGAGGCGATACAAAATTGGCCAAGGCCAGTTACAAAAAAACAAGTAAGGACCTTTTTGGGGTTAATTGGGTACTATAGAAGGTTTATTCCCAATTTTGCAACTAAGGCAACCCCACTAACTGACCTCACAAAAGCAAGAGGACCACTAATGGTAAAGTGGTCCCCCGAAACCGAACAAGCCTTTAGAAGCCTGAAAGAAGCTCTCTGTGCCCAACCAGTGTTGGTCACACCTGACTTCTCCAAAGAGTTTGTAGTCCAAACCGACGCATCTGAGGTAGGGCTGGGGGCGGTACTCTCCCAGGAGTCTCAAGGTGAGGAGCACCCCATCCTTTATTTAAGTAGGAAACTAAATCCCCAGGAGAAAAATTACTCCATAGTAGAGAAAGAGTGTCTCGCAATAAAGTGGGCTGTAGAGACGCTCAAATACTACCTGTTGGGGAGAAAATTCCGGTTGGTCACAGATCATGCACCCCTTACCTGGATGTGTCAAAACAGGGAAAAGAATGCTAGAGTGACCAGGTGGTTCCTAAGCCTACAACCCTTTAAATTTTCTGTGGAACACAGGTCAGGGCACAAACATGGCAATGCTGACGGGTTGTCAAGGATGCACTCCCTAATATCCATGGTCGCTCATCCCTCGAGGTCTGAGCTGGGGGGGAGGATATGTGACAGAAACCAGGGGATGGTAATAAATTCCGTATATAGGGCTCCCAGGATACTAAACAGTTTCTATCCTGTTTGGCCTGGGAGTGCAGCCTTATAATACATACACTCCATCCCACAGTTTGGCAAGCGCTGGAACTGAGGGGATGAGAGATCCAGACCAGAGTTTGTCTGCTGCCTGATTTCTGTCACCTGTCATGCTAATTAGGAATCAGGTATGTAAGACTGTTTTCCTATTTGCTCTGGTCTCTCCACAAGAGCCAGGAGGCTGGAAGGCTGCTGAACTACAGAGGGGAGAAGCCTCTTCCCCAAACAGGTTCAATCTTTCTGTTCATTTGTATAAGACTGCAAAAGTACCTTGTTTTGTTGTTGGGAGTGGAAAAGCCACTTCCAACCCTGAGTCAGGGATATCTAAGTTAAGTTATCGCTCAGATGAGCAGCTTTTGTTTTGATCTGTTTTCTGTTGTATGCACTGTGGCAGTCTCAGTGCCTGGGACTGAATAAACCAGGCATAGCCTGTTTAAAGGAACAGTACGTGACGCCTCATCATTTAACCTACCCTAAAAGACCGTGTTCTAAACAGTCCCGGACAAACGACGGAGCCCCGGAGTAAGCCGTTTGTCACAATATATATATATATATATATATATTTATGAGAGAGATATATTTATATATATATATTGTGACAAACGCCCCTCTTTTGTAGTGCTGACGTCTGTTTGGGTTCTTCCCGACACAGTCTTCTAGGGTTAATTATACAACAAACAGGATCATGCAAAGTATTATGCTGCTTAACTCAGGCTTCTGCCTGCTTTATTTTCATCCAAGTAAGGTACTGCAGCTTTAACATGTGTAGGTTAGAGGTACTCAGATACTTTCATTCAGCAGTTCACACATTTCAGTGTTACGATATTTCCCACACTGTTATTTCAAGAAATAAAACCAAAATCATATAAGCAAATCCTATCCCTTTCAGGGATCTAACTACACATCAGAATCAGTCTCTCTAACAGCTGCTGGCCAACTAAACTGGTTCCCCAGCTTAAAACAATGCTCTCTCATTTAGGGACACAAGATACAGCACAGTCTTTTAGCAACAGCAGTAATCATTTGTTTTGTCTTATCTGTTCGTGGTGTCCAGGCAAATCCTCTGGTACTGTCATACGTGGAGAGGCCGTCAACCTCGATACTGGATGCAGGAGAGTAGCGACACCCCCAGCCCCCAGGCTCCAAGGAGAGAGAGTGAAATGCAAAACCTCTCTGCTCTAAATACCTGTGCATGTGATTAGAAGAGCAGGTGAGGGAGAACTAGAGCCATTGTAATCTGTGGTCTGGATTTTCCATCCAGCTGCCTGAGGTAATGGGAAGCTGTGGAACGGATCATTTGTAACTATTCCTGCACTTTCTGCTCTAAAATGGGGCAGAAAGCTGCCTAACATCTTTGGACTATGTCACATATCCCCCTCCCCAGCTCACACCTACTGGGGTGAGCGGCCATGGACCTCACTGGGGTGAGCATCCTACCTGAAATACTTGAGCTAACTCCTCAGTACAACATTAAGTATTCACATGACACGAATATGAACTTCATTATATAATTTACCAACTGAAAGGTCCATCAACCCTGTATATTAATTTGTAGTTTAGCTACATTTTCAACACAGAGAACCAATATAACACTGTACCCTTGACAAAATGCTTATTCTAGAGGCCTAATATACCTTAACTACAATAGCTTATTTGCATAGTTAAGTGTCCGTGACATAGTCCACACGTGTAATAACAAAAAAAATATCGGTCAATTCCCCAAACACATTTTTTTTTTTTCTTTGACTTCCAGTCCATTACATTTCCTGACTTTATTTCATAGGCCGCTGCAAACTGCAAATGACTGGACTGTTTCTTTAGCTTCTGACGGAACTCTGGGCCCGGATAGTCTTTGTCTTTATATTGTGGCCCAGAGTGGCGAGATCCGGAAAAATTCAAGGCCAGCGTTGACCTTCGTCGCTTTTGATTTGCGACCTTTGAACCTTTATGGTACTTCTTACTGCCATGTATTTTCTCATGACCATCACTCACAGAGATTTGGGATTTTTCCTTTGGGGCAATTATATGGTATTTAGAAGATGAAGCACTGATTACCTGGAGCACCTTCACCTTGATGGGGCTCTCACTAACTCTGGCTGTACCCTGTGGCATTTTACCTTTGCAGCCGGCAGGCATGTAGTCTTGGACCTCTCTTTCCTGAGGTCTACATTTATTCAGGCGGAAGTACCGCTGGATAACCAGTGACGCATTTCTCAGGGTTTGATAGCGAATCCTGTTCTGTGTCATCCTAGTCAGAGACTGGATTTTTATAGTTGCTCCTTTCATAATGAGGAACCTGTTTCGTACCATGCGGGCACGGTAGAATGATTGAAGAACACAGGCTGCTTTATTCCGGTGATTGAACACACGAATTTTCATCCCTCTGTAGGCAGCCTGTAGGATGATAGTTGCGGCGCGTTTACGCTGATAATTTTCTCTTTCCCTTCTTCCTTGGATAAGAGCTTTGCAGTGCTTCTGAATTATTCTAATGCTTTTCTCCTTTTTCAAAATGTTAAGTTCCTCCACGAGAGAATTCTGTTTTGTGCATACATCTCGCAATTCTGTTCTCAGAGCGTCCATTTCTTCCTGGTGCTGGCTCTGAGTGTGCATCAGTGCTTCCTGCACTTCTAATTTTTCCTGAGTCAACTGTTTCTTTATTTTTTCTGCTTGGTCAGTCAAATCTGAATTTTCCAATTTCAGAGTCTCATTTTCTTGCTTTACAGTCTCTAACTCACTTAGGGCAATCTCATGGGTTTGCTTCAACATTCCCAGCTCTGTGTTCAGACCGTGGCCCTCCAGGCGCAAGTGTTGCACCTCTGTGCTGAGCGCATGAACCTCTTGTAGAGCCTTCCCGTATTTCTGTTTTAGGATAGCAATCAATTTGTCAGACTTAATCTGTTTTTCATCCATGGTGACAATTACGGTGTTTGCCTTTTCCAGACTAGTCGTCACCTCTTCCAGCTCACTCCGTAAGAGAGACTCTGTTTTCTTCAAAGCCTCGTGCTCTTGTAAAGCTGGAAGTATACACCTCTGTAACTCGGCGTTCGCTTCTCGCACCTTATTGTTAGATTCTTGCTCCTTCTTCCAACATTCTCGCTCCTTCACCAAATCCTGCCACAGGACTTCATAATTATGGCGGGCAGCTTGGAGTGCAGAAACCAAAGCCTCTTTATCCTGGTTCAAGGATTCAGCTTCCCTCTGCTCCTCCTTTTCCTTTGCCACTGTTCCCGTAACAATTCTGCCGATCACTCCGGTCTGCAGCACATCTCGGCGCCTTTCTGACGCATGTCCTGACAGCGCAGGTTCAAGTGGCTCGGTCACTTCCCCTGTGACTTGAGGGACAGTTTTCTTTTTCTTCTTCTTTCTTTTTGCTTTATTAGCTCCAGAGATATCAGTGGTACTGGGCACACGCTCACTGGTATCAGCTTCCACATCTTGCTTGCACACATAGGGCGTTGCTTGCTTTTGCAGCTGTTTGTCTTTGAAAATTTTGGGGCACACATCTTCCATGTGACCTACTTTATGACAGGCCCAGCATACTAAATTCATCTGTGGGTACGGCTCTCCTCCAGGGGCCACATACGAGTCGTCATCATCATCATCATCATCATCATCATCATCATCATCGTATGGCCTGAAGGGACACTGTTTTTCATGATTATGTACATTACAAAATAAACATTTCATGTCGGCCATTTTAGAAACCCGGCAGGAACAATTTGCTAGCTGCAATTTCACTCCCTTCAGCAACTTGCATACAGCACTTGCTAGCTGCAAATTCACTCACTTCAGCAAAATGCATTAGCTTTACAAACAGCACTTGCTAGATGCAATTTTTTTTTTTTTTTTTTTCTTCTTCAGCAAAACATTTTGGTTTTCTGTTTGGGTTCAGGGTGCTATTGCATCCACACTTCGCACATTCTCTGTGTATGCTAGAAGCACAACTGATATACACATTGGGACAGACTTCACTCATAGCATCTGTACTTTAGTTCAGCTCGGCGGCCATTTTAAACCCCCGCATTTATTTGCAAACCCACAGACTTTTTAGTGTCGACCCGCATTCTCCACTATATGTGACAAACGCCCCTCTTTTGTAGTGCTGACGTCTTCGGGGTTCTTCCCGACACAGTCTTCTAGGGTTAATTATACAACAAACAGGATCATGCAAAGTATTATGCTGCTTAACTCAGGCTTCTGCCTGCTTTATTTTCATCCAAGTAAGGTACTGCAGCTTTAACATGTGTAGGTTAGAGGTACTCAGATACTTTCATTCAGCAGTTCACACATTTCAGTGTTACAATATTTCCCACACTGTTATTTCAAGAAATAAAACCAAAATCATATAAGCAAATCCTATCCCTTTCAGGGATCTAACTACACATCAGAATCAGTCTCTCTAACAGCTGCTGGCCAACTAAACTGGTTCCCCAGCTTAAAACAATGCTCTCTCATTTAGGGACACAAGATACAGCACAGTCTTTTAGCAACAGCAGTAATCATTTGTTTTGTCTTATCTGTTCGTGGTGTCCAGGCAAATCCTCTGGTACTGTCATACGTGGAGAGGCCGTCAACCTCGATACTGGATGCAGGAGAGTAGCGACACCCCCAGCCCCCAGGCTCCAAGGAGAGAGAGTGAAATGCAAAACCTCTCTGCTCTAAATACCTGTGCATGTGATTAGAAGAGCAGGTGAGGGAGAACTAGAGCCATTGTAATCTGTGGTCTGGATTTTCCATCCAGCTGCCTGAGGTAATGGGAAGCTGTGGAACGGATCATTTGTAACTATTCCTCACTTTCTGCTCTAAAATGGGGCAGAAAGCTGCCTAACATCTTTGGACTATGTCACAATATATATAGATACACACGTATTTAAATTCATGCAGACAGGTAGTTAACCAGACTTTAAAATACACACAGAAATGTATGTGGGAAAAAAACATTTCATTTTGCAGGTGTGTGTATTTACTGATATGGCTGTCTAAGCACTATTTTCACACAGTGCTCTTTGTTATTTTTCAAGAAAACTCAATGTTACTGAAATAAAAGTGTAGGAATGTTTTCACAAACGAGATAAAAAAATGATACATGTTTTTCCCACATTCGGCTATCACTAACCACAAAAGTTAAACCAATTAAAAGGACACATCCAATTGGCGTTTGAAATAAGGAGTAAAAGTAGTTACTTTTGTTGACCTTGAAAACGAAACACAGGAATTTGTTAGCCATTGAGCAGAATCATTTTGATGAGCAAAGAACACAGAACTGCACACATCTTTTGTGCTACTCTGACATGGCTGATGAATTCGTTAACAATATGAATCCACTCTTAGGTTATAAGTACATGGTTTCAGAAGCAATTTTGAACAGTCGCGGACACAAAGCGAGCACACGCCAAATCTATGATTTGATTCGAGCAAAATATCCTTATTACCAAGACCGTAGGCATGCGCGGAATTTTAATTCATCAATAAGATTCACTTTATCAACTAATGACTTTTTTGAACGTGTGCAGGATAAGCTAGAACACACCTATGGTTTCTGGAAGATTGCAAAGGAAAAGCATTTTACCCTGAAAGAGGGCACATATATTGTTGTGAAAGGCATATTTATTCCTAATGCCAATAGCAATGGATCCGCTACTACTGTTCCGTGTGAATCGATACCTGCTGCAATATCTGCACCCTCCATTCCTGAAACCCACATTGTACAACAACAAAACTACTATGATTATGTACCAAGCCTTTCAGCTGAAAATGCATTGGAATGGGAACCCGAAGAAATGAACCTACCTCCCGACCAATTGTTTGAAGAAAGCAGTGGCGATTCCTATGAGCGCTTCATGGAGGAGATGTGTGTCATACTGGATTCAGCGGGTGGGTCAAGCGTGGATGAAAATGCCTTGCATTTCTGGAGCGACCAGTTGCAGCCAGACGAAGAGTTAATTCTAGAAGAATGGTAAATATAACAACCGTTATGCGTTGACTGTGCGTTTAAATGTTTTTTTTTTTTTTTTTAACCACCATTTTCACTTTCAATGCGTGGATACAGCGTAACATAGCAGACTGCATAACATGTAGCGATCACAAAGAAATTGTTGCCGAATACAATATAGTATAACCTGAAAGAGTAGTACACATTGCTGACGGAATAAATATACGTACTTTCCTATCCCTTTAACCATATTAGCAACATTTTAACATAACTCTAACACATACCTGTTTTGTTATCATGCAACATTTAAAAGCGGGTCCACCACGTATGACGTGGGACCCTTGTCATGGCCCAAGGCGTCCTTAAAAAGGATTACGGATGTAAGTCCCGCCCCCAAGCGACGTGCGCGCCTCAAAGCCTATTGGCTGTCATGTTTTGTTATAGTAACGGTAACTGCAGTGTGTCATGTGTGCAGCTCAGTGTTTGTAGGCATAAACTGGGCGTTAGCCGAATGTTAATTGAGTGGGAGGAGTGTTAGCGTGCGTTTCACGCTGGTTTAACATGACGTCACACGTATTGCATTTGCGCATTGTGTTATCGGCCGTCCTTTCTGTCCAAACACGTCTGTTTAAAAAGAATACAGATGTACTCGTTTAGAACGAATGTAGTTTCGTATTCATTGTATTTGAAATAAAGATTTTATGTTTAATGGTATTTTCAAGATGTATTGAACGCACAACGTACGCTTTGTTTTGCGCATGCGCTAACAGTTAGTGCAGCCAAGCGTGAAGTGCGTGCGCACACTAAGATGTGCGCGCACATTTTTCAGTATACAGGCAACGTTCACATCATATACATAGTTATGCCTGCTACAAATTTAAAGAAACATTACATACTGATGTACACTTGTACTTCTAACATATAAGTGAGTGACGTGTGTATGTACACAATCATATAGAGCTGTGTAATGCGTTGTCACGGATACATATTTGACCATCATGTGTTTGCTGTATTTCAGAGATGTCGGGGAAGATACAATCGGATCAATGTATGATTTCAGAAGAGTCTACCTTTATATGAGATGATTGTGAGGAGGAGCCACCGACTACTATACTACATATGGAACTAATTTTATATTGCTTGCAGCGCTTATTAACAAACAATAAAAAATGTGATACCCTTATGCCTATATTGCATAAGCACTTAATTAACATAATGATGTTGCAAAATAGTGCCTCATGAATTTTTATTGAGTGTTCTTTAATGACTACTATCATTTTATGGCATGGTGTGTTTTATATATAACAACCATTCCCACTCTGCTAACACATTTGTGAATTCTATTGTGTAATGGAACGTATGACTGTCGAAACTATGTAACAATAATAATTAGAATAATAATAATAATTATAATATGAGCATGTTCATGTATAGCGCTGCTAGTTGTACACAGCGCTTTACAGACACATTTTTCAGGCTGAGGTCCCTGGCCCGTGGAACTTACAATTTATTTTTTGCCGCCTGAGGCACAGGGAGATAAAGTGACTTGCCCAAGGTCACAAGGAGCCGACACCGGGAATTGAACCAGACTCCCCTGCTTCAAACTCTCAGTGCCAGTGTGTGTCTTTACTCACTGAGCCACTCCTTCTCCCAATGTAAAGGACACTTACAACCAACTAGCCATTTCTTGTTAAAAATCTCTTGTTACATGGGTATGTTGATAAAATGGTTTGGGACTGTAGCAAATAATGTTATTGGCCAGATGTTGTGGTCCCCTACAATGCATGATGTTCTGATTATGACATCAACATCATGTAATGAAGTACGTTTCTGTGTATATTTCATTAACCTAACTAACTATAGTTTACTGTGTTTATTAAACGTTCTAAAAATACATAGTATAGTCAATATGATGATATAAGCTACCATAATAAAGCTGGTGTTATCATTTGTCGGTGTTATACATGGATCCTACACAAATTGATACAGACACAAACAGTTGTCTTACAAAGTGTGTCTATGCTAATGTGCACGTGATTGACGTTACAATTGTGAGAATACTTGATAATTATCATCATGATAATGATGAAGTGACGTGATTTATATTGCAAAAATATTACCAACATTGTCATATTGGTAAATTAGAAATGCTAAATGACAGTAACATTTGCAACAACATTGTGTTTTCTGTTAACAGTTTTACACTTGGTACATGTAGGACACATCCACACACGTGTGACTTATACATACACATGTCACAAATGTAAATTAATGTTGACTATTAATTCCTAGCATTAAAAATCACCTACATTGCTAAATATAAGATGTAGTACGCATTGTTGTGATTACAGGCATTCATGCATGGAGTGTAAGGATCAGTCAATTTCATCCGTGATGAATGAGCTCCCGTAAGTAAACAAATAAGTACAGTTATCCCCTTGTCTCCAAACACATCTATATTACATTAATGGAATTTATAAGGAAACATACATAAAATGTGATGAAATGTGAGTAATCATTTTCTAATACAATGCACATGAAAGCTCAAGAGTAGCTAAATGCATATACATGATACAGAAAGTACATGTATGTTACATTTGTGTTAAAACCAATATGTTGGGTTTTGACTTCAAATAATTATAGGAAGATTGATGTAGGCACATCTTATGAGAGATGTCAGCAAATATACATACCATGATCAGTCATACTGGAGATATACCTATAATGCAAAGGAACAATATATAAATTGCAAACATTGACATGCCATCTTCAGTACCGTAAACAACACAGCAAAGTGTGTATTTGGTGTTAAATGTGCAACACCATGTATATTTCATGACATTCAAAATGTAAATCAGCCTGGTGTACACATCATATGGATGTACATGTTACACTGCACCAATAACATTGTATGTAAGCATACTAGAAGCATGAATGAGTATGGGCATAATATGTGTATTGTGTTAGCATAAGGAACAACACAATGCTAAAATATTAGTGCTTTGTTACCCCAGTTGTATTCACATACACACAACTAAAGTAAAATTGAAGAGGGATTATATAACCTGTGCAACAATAACATACCGGTGCCACATCCCTTTGTGCACACAGTACAGAGAAGAAAGGTGTGCAACCCATATTCATCTGTGTCCTACCAGAAGGGTATATAAAAAAACATTATTGTTAAGATAACATAATGTAACTATAAAAGTAGAACTTGGAACATATATGTTTTTACTTACAAGAAAAAAATGAATTGATGAGATTCTGGCGTGTCTGGCCACCACTGGCTGTTTGTTCATTTTCAGCAGCTACATGGGTGGGATGCTCATCTACCAAAGCCTCAGCTAGGTCTGACTGTACATTGTGCCTGAGTGCAACATTGTGCAAAATGCAACAGGCAAGGATAATATCAGACACTTTTTGAGGCTTGTATAGAAGAGCCCCACCAGTTCTGTCCAGACACCTAAACCTGGTCTTGAGTAGGCCAAATGTCCTCTCTATAACAGATCTTGTAGATATATGGGCTGCATTGTACCTCTCCTCTGCTTCAGTTTGAGGGTTTAGCACCGGAGTCAAGAGCCACGGCCTAATTCCGTATCCTGAGTCACCTATAATGAATGGAGCACACATAAGCTGACATTAGTGATGAAATTGTACAATGTCAACATTCCTAAATAAAAATGTGTTTTGTGTTATAACATGTAAATGTGTACTCACCCAGCAGCCAACCATGTTCAAAATGTCCCTCTTCGAACGCATGGAAGACTGAAGAGTTCCTCAGGATGGAGGAATCGTGACTGGAACCAGGGAACTTGGGTACCACATGCATTATCCTCATCGTCGCATCACATACCACCTGTACATTGAGTGAATGGTAGTGCTTACGATTGCGGTACACATGCTCACTCTGACTAGGTGCAATCAAAGCAACATGTGTGCAATCGATTGCACCCAGCACACATGGTATCCCTGCTATATTATAAAAGCCAGTCCTGACTTCCAGCCACTCTGTCGCCTCTGTAGGAAAATGAATATAATTCCTAGCGCGTCTATTGAGTGCATAGAGAAACTGGGTCAAGGCCCGCGAGAATGTAGATTGCGAGACCCCGCCCACTATGCCCACAGTTGTCTGGTATGACGCGGAAGCAAGATAATGTAATGAGCACAGCATTTTAACAAGCCCAGGGACTGCACGACCTCTGGCTGTGAAAAAATCTAAATCTCCCCTTATCTCCTGATAAAGAGATAAGATTGCTGCTGAACTCAAACGATAGCGACTTACAATCTCCTCCTCACTCATCCCATCTAACAGGGTTCTCTCCCTGTACAGACGCGGACGAGGCACAACTTGTCTCCTCTGTCTTCTCCTCTGATCTCCTGTCCCTCTACCTGTCCCTCGGCCTGTCCCTCTCCCTGTCCCTGTCGTATCCGCGTGACTGTCCCTGTCACTGTCCCTCGGTGTGTCCCTCCCTTGCCCTATATGATTCTCTTCATCATCAAGCATGTCATAGAAAAGAATGTTCCTCCGTCTCCTAAACAATCTCAACATTTTGAAATGAGTAGCTGTGAATGAGCAGGTAATGGGCGTCCTTTAAATAGGTATGTGATGATGTCAGGTGACATAGTAAAATGCAAGGTGTTACATTAACATAATAAAGTACTTCTGTGGCAAGCTGTGTGCAGTTCTTCTTATAAGTATTTGTTGTGTGTATTCTGCAGGGAATGATGATATTTGGCAATGATGTGACGTGAACCTTTGTAGAAACATTGCTTGCAAATAAATAGTTGCATGTGCAATGCATGTAACACTTGTGAACGCAACAGTCAGTCATGTAATTAGACAAAAAGGCTGAGATTGACGTGGGAAAAGTTTTGTGTAACTAGGCATGTTATTGTCACATGTTGACAACAATGAATTGTCGTGTGCATATGCATCCATTTCTGTAATGAGGATAGTTGGTATAGAATGAGTTTACAAGGTGTCCCAATGCTGAATTACTGTACATGTGTGTATAAGTTAGGTTGAAGTGCTTGTAATGCTACGGTTACAATGTAAACATGCAATGTGATTGAGCGTCCAATAAGTGACGTCATGAAAATAGGGAGGACCCAAAACTAGATGTAAACATGAGAAGACAGATGTACATGAACGTTTAAAGATGCGTGTCACATTACAAGCATTGTGTAATGTAAAGGAAGATGAATATACGGTGTATGTGTGACATGTGTGACATGTGTAACATCATGTAAATAATTGTCGCTCAGTTCAATAAAATGTGTGATATGATGTGAGGTTCTCCTTTAAGAGTTGAGTATAGTATTTTCCCTTGACACATCATCACATGATGAGTAATGTGACCCGCAAATGCTGAAAACATGTAAAAGTATAATGTTATGCAAATAATACACGTCAGCTGTGACACAATGCAGGGAATGCCCCCACACTGTAATGCAAATGACGTTTGTATTGTGAGCAATGAAACGTAAACAGTACTATACTGTTATACGTCCCCGCTCCATTGACTCCATTGATGTACAGAAGTTTTTTTTTTTCTAAGTGCCGTTCCGGCAGCCTTAGCGATCGTTCTCCCCTCCAAACTGCCAACTTTAGTTGGCGGGAGAAATTGGCCTTAACATCTCAATTTCGTAGTGCCGATCAGCCCCGATAAGCTGTTTTTTTTTGTTGAATCCAGCCGATTTAAAAAAGTGGCGATCAGTGGCGAAAACAGGCTTATCGGCAGGCGAATGGCCATAACAAAATAATCGGCTCCGAAACCTGGCGAAATCAAGCACTTATCGGCGCTTACTGAATCTCAAACCCAATTTTGCCTATAAAATGGCGATAATTCCCTTATCAACGCTTACTGCATGAGGCCCTATATTCTATTTCCATTGTGTAAATATAATTGTCTTATGTCAGTAATGTTTAGTGTATTTGTATGTTAGATGTGTTTCTTTGTTAGTAAGGCTGTTTGTATATTGGGTGTGATTGACAGCCATCTAGACCAATCATATAGGCTGTTGGGAGTGTTATTTATCCAATACCATTCATTGTGTCAGTATATAAGTTCTTCATGCCCAATGTTGTAAAACCCCTGAAGAAGTGCGCATGCGCACGAAACGCGTTGGGCCGTTTGTCAGAAGTTTTATTGTGCAGTGTGGCAGAGGACTTGCTGAATGTTTGCCACAGAATTTGTTGGAGAGGAGATTTTCGGCGCTTCCAACCCGCCCCCAGTGAGGTGTTCCCGGTGAGAGAGAGGGCGGCAGCCCCTGGAGAGCTCCAGAGTCGCGTAGAGTGACGAATTTCCGGTCGCCGAGTGAGAGAGATCCTGGGAGGTCACGTGCTCGGACGGAGCTGCAACCGGAACAGATACATCCTATCCTCTGCTTATGATCTGTGGCAGTCCTGTAAGTAGGATTCTGGTTTTAAAACACCGGATCCCGCATCTGCCTCATTTATATATGTGTAATAAACTAACTGTTAATATAGTCAGCCTTACTTGTTTTATGTAGTGTTTGTTCCGTTTTGTTTGTCCTGTATGTTAGTATCTGCATTGTTGCACTATGATGTGTTTTCTTTGTCTCTTTTTCTGAATATGTGTATGGAGTAACATCGTGGAGAAGGCTGGAATATCGCATCACATCTACAGATATCCATCACTAGAGACATTTATACCATTGGACTTTATTATTCCCTTTGGACTATTGCGGCGCCGGTCTGTATTGTTCATTTTTTTTGTTTTTTTTTTACTATGTCTTGGGGTTAGTATCACCTGGCAGCCTATGTTATATACTGTATAGTGTAGAATCACTCTATATTACCTCACATAAGGTTTATTGTATACACTTTTAGCGCTATATACACCGTATTTTTTTCTTAATCAATTTCTGACTGGTAACAGTTGTAATGGAGGAAGGTGGCACCTCCCCCCAGAGCTCACTCCTCACCTTTTTAACTTGGGAGGTCTTTCACTTTGCTGCAAGAACAGGAGGTACTATGGTTCTTTCCCCTCATATAGAGGTAACGGGAAGGGTTCACAGTGTAGTGTAGGAAACCTGCATTTTTGGTTATACCTTGACGTTTGGAATGCAGGCTTACGACGCTTTGGCCAAAGGGTTAAACTAAATAACCAAGTTATTATTATTATTGAAGTATTTAAACTTTATACTATTTACCATATATATTTGGCAATTGGACAGAGCATTGGGCACCCCTGTCTTTTGTGATATGGAGACAATCATAATATGTGCATAAATCATCTAAAGAAATGTGCAATAATATAATCCAAATGTGGTGAGCTACGCGTTATAGAATGCTCGGCCAAACAAACTTCGACCCCGCTGAGGTAGGAAGAGTCCTGAGCACGCACGCCAACGTCCTGTCCAGCCTTGAAAACAAATTAGAATCTAGTGACCAACACCTGAGGGCCCACCAGGAGAACTTCAGAGCCCTGTCCCCCCATCTACAAGGGTCATACTAGGACCCCTCGCCGTTGGTCTCCAGCTCCATGGCCATGCCTTCTTATCTGTCCGAACCCCAGCTCCCCACGTCCAACCGGTACGGCGGGATCCTCATGAGTGTCGTGGTTTCCTAAACGAATGCTTCATTCAGTTTGAGATGAATCCTTCCCGCGTCACTTCTTCTCGTTCCAAGGTAGCCTACATAATCTCTCTTCTCACAGATGATGCACTTGCCTGGGCTTCTCCTATCTGGGAGTGAAGGTCCGACCTCACCCAAAGCATTGGAGCCTTCACCAAGGAATTCCGCAGGGTGTTCGACACACCGGGCCAAAAGGTATTTTCAGCTTCTGCTTTATTCTATATTTCTCAAGGCAATCGGTTAGTCACTCGTTATGCACTCGAGTTTAGGACCATTGCCACAGAGATGGACTGGAATGGCGAATCATTGTCTGCTGCCTTCTGGCAGGGTCTGTCTGAAACTGTGAAAAGTGAACTTGCTACTCACGATCGGCCCACCAATCTGGAGGATCTCATTGCTATCTGCATCAAGGTGGACCATCGCCTTCAGGAAAGAAGGACAGAGAGGAGACTTCATCGCACTGCTCCTACCAGGATAAACCCCAGTCAGGTGAGCCAGTCTTCACAAACTTTTGATCGTCTTCAAGGTGCTAAGATTTTTTCCAAACTGGATCTACGTCGTTCTTACAACCTTATTAGGATTCGTCATGGCGACGAGTGGGAAAACGACGTTCAATACCAGAGTACCTGGTCATGCCTTTCGGCCTTTGTAATGCCCGAGCTGTGTTTCAAGACTTTGTCAATTAAATATTTAGGGATCTTCTCAACTCTTTTGTAATTGTTTACTTGGACGATATCTTGATCTTTTCTAAATCTATGCAGGAACAGGTAGAACATGTCAAACAGGTACTTCTTTGTCTACGAGAAAATCATTTATTCGCTAAACTTGAAAAGTGTAATTTTCATCAATCTTCTACAGTCTTCTGAGGTTACATCATTTCGGATACCAGCCTCACGAGGATCCTGCCAAAGTCAAAGCAGTCTTAGACTGGCCTCAACCTACTACTCTCAAAGCTGTTCAACGCTTCCTAGGTTTCTCCAATTATTATCGCAGATTTATTCAGAATTTTTCTTCTCTAGTAGCTCCGCTGACGGCTCTTACTGAAAAAGGAGCCGATTGTTACGCCGATGCTCGCCACAAACCGGGACCGGACCGCGGGGCTGAGGTGGGGTTATATAATCACCGACCTTAGTCCGCGCAGACTGATCCGGAGTGCGCAGTTCGTAGTCGTACATCGCAGGGTCAGGATTGGAGAAGGCAGCATCGTCATTATTGAAGTCAAAGTCGGGGTAGGAGAAGACAGGACAATCGATGGCCGAAGCAGGGTCAGGATAGAAGACATCCGGGTGGTCGTAGTCGTAGCAAGGAATCGGCAACAGGCAGACAGGAGTTCCCCGCTTCAGCTTAGGAGCATGAGCGCGGGAGTGGCCTCTGTGCGGGGAGCGGGCTCAGCCCATGACGCCGGTCTCAGCAGGGGGAGACAGCAGGCTGGCCAAAGTACACTGCAGGGCAGCGTCGGGGAAACCAAAGCTTCAGCACAGAAGTCCAAGGCAGGCCACTGCATGGAGATAGCAGCAGGTCGCAGGAAAATAAGGGTAACCACTGCAAGGAGTGAATGCCGCAGTTACCAGTGCTGGCTAACCACGCTTCAGCACAGGAGACAGGGACAAGCCTCTGGATACTCAGGAACTAGGAAGGTAGAACACTAGGAGAGAGGCCTGGGCGGTTTGTGGCAGAGACAGTAACGTCCAAGGTTGGAGGTTATGCTCGGCACTGGTTCAGTGCCAAAGCCCAGGATATAAATAGCGGAGATCCAATCACAGGAGGAGGGTGTGTGAGTATTCCTCCAATAATGGAGCACAGGGCAGAAGCTGCAATGAGAGACAGCACATGTGCCATTGATTGCCAGAGGAAGCTTTTGCAACTGCAGAAGTCTGCAAAAGCTATAATCAAAGCCAGGAGCGGATTCCTTACAGTACCCCCCCCCCCCCTTAAGGTGAGACCTCCGGACAAACAGGGTCATTCACAGATCTGGGGGACATGAAATTGTTCCTAAACCTCCTTAGGCGAGGGTTGGCATTGAAAGCCCACGGTTTATTGGGATTCCTTACAGTACCCCCACCTCTGGGTGAGAAGCCTGGATGGACAGGCCCATTCATAGGTCTGGGAGACATTGAGTTGTTCCTGAAGTGTCTCAGGCGAGAATTAGGTTCAAAATCCAGGTGTGCATTGGCGAGTGCCACAAAGGACAGCGGTGGCACTGCGGTTCTTGGTACATGGGCAATGGGACCAGGGAACATCAGAAGGGCAGCAGCCAGGTGTCCAGTGCATAGTAAAAGTCCAAGAGTACGGGACACAGGACACTGATTGTTGGACATAAATGGTAGAGGGACCTTCAGAGAAGGCAATGGCTTTGGTGGAATCAGCACGAAGGAAGTTGCAAAAGTCTTTAGCTTCCAAGGAATTCCGGGTGGGTTAGCGAGGGAATGGGGCGGGAGGGTACACTGCACACTATAGAAGCGGTACTTTCGATACAAAGCAGGGTTGCTATCCCAAGCAATTTGAGAGAGTCTGTAGCAGTGTGTACGCAATTCTCGGTCGTGGTACTGGCTGTTGAAGAAGGGTCCATTTCCTTTGGTCTGTGATCTTTAGAGAGAATCAAATCCGAAATTGTGGCTTTGGCGAAGAGCAAAATAAGCATTAAGGAGACAGTAGGGGAGAGCATGTCTATACCCATAGTGGACCAGTAGAGAACAGGGACGGACGCTTCAGGTAAAGCGACGAGGTCCAGTAAGGGTGTCTTCGTTTTAAAGAAAGGCCAAATGCTATCCAGAAAGGGCCCTTTAGGCACCACACAGAGACCTGTGAGTAAGGAGTCTGTTTGAAAGGTGAGAAAACAGATTTTATCCAAAAAAACAGGCAGGCGGTTAAGCGGTGCATCAGCCTTAGGAATAACAGTCTTGGGGTTAAAGCTGGGTACCTCCAACACAGAGAAAGAAGACAGAGTACTAGAGCTTGGCTTAGGAGTGGAGGTCCCAGGTACCCAGGTCTCACATGATACTGTGGGAGAAGCAATGCGAAATATTACTGTTTTAAACATAGGGTTCTTAACATCGGTAACTCCAGGCACCTTCTTGAGAGGTAACCCTAGTTTTGCGACAGGACAGTCAATAGTAAGTACCCCAAGTCTTGTGGAAGACACAGAGAAATATAAGTCCATCTTAAAGACGGGATTTTTCGAGAAAAGGGACACAGCGGGTATTACTGAAAGTTCCAAATGCGATACCCCTGAGTTCATGGTAGTAGACATACAGTCAGTAGTGGATACCCCGAATACTGTGGGCGAATCAGCGTGAAACAGTATTATTAAAGGAGTGGGCATCCCAGACTTAAAGTCATTTTTAATCATCCCAGTGGCTGTGGCATGATCCGTGAAAGAAACTGGGGTAGACTTTCCAATAGAAACAAGGGACATCTTGCTTGTCACTGAAGTGGGTGATTGAGAACCAGCAGGAACTGAACTAGCTACTGTAATGAAATCAGAGAACATTGCGTTTGTTTCAGAATTGGGTCCCTGAGAATCCCTAGTGAGGGCATCAGACTCCATGGGAAACTCAGTGACAGCGGTCTTGGAACCAATTAAAGGAATTGCAGGTATCACAGACTTAATAGGAGAAATACCTTGCAAAACAGAAATTTTAGTAAAGGTGATAGGCATCTCACAGACTACCGCGGAGGTGGAGGGCAGACCGTCAGGCTCTACCTCAGGAGCCAGAGAGAAGCCAAGGGACGACTCAGAGCGTAGTAAGGGATCAGGGACAGATAAGCTGATCTCTGAAGTGATAGCCTGAGGGACCGTAGAAAGGGAGCTAATAGCTGTCACCGGTTCCAAGGAGACAGACTTAGGCTAAGGCCCCGCTCCCAGAGTCAGCGCGCCCGCACTGCAGACAGGCGGGGCGCTGACATACACAGACCGCGATATGCGGTCTGTAGGGAGCGGGAGCTGGAGTGGGAGGTGGGCGGGAGTGGGAGGCCTGAGCAGGAGGGGGCGTGGCTTGAGCGGAGGGACCCGCTACTCTCCTCCCCTCCCTCCACGGCTCGGGCTGCTGATTGAAGGTAAGTAAAGCAACACACACACACACTCATACACACAGACAGGCACAGGCACATACACACAGACAGGCACACACACTCAGGCACTCATACACACAGACAGGCACATACACACAGACAGGCACACACACACGCAGGCACTCATACACACACACACACACAGACAGAGGCAGGCACTCACGCACTCAGGCACACACATACACACACACAGACAGGCACTCAGACACACACACAGACAGAGGCAGGCACTCACGCACTCAGACACACACATACCCACACACAGACAGGCACTCAGACACACACACACACACACACACACACACACACACACACACACACACACACACACACACACACACACACACACACACACACACACACACACACACACACACAGATAGGCACTCACGCTGCTTTCACTCCACACTCCTCCCCGCTCCCCGAAGCCTCTCCTCCTCCCGAAGCCTCCCCTCCCCATTGGCTCACAGCCACACCACGTGACGCGTCAACGCTAGGGATCACCATTCTCTTGTATCCCATAGCGGCTGACGCGCCACAGCGTGTAGTAACTACTCCGCTCTGACGACAGAGGTATGCAGCACAGCGTTCACGCGCGGGACTCCCATCTCCCTCGGGTCCCGCCTCCGGTCTCCGCCCCCTGCACTGACGCGGGTGTCGTGGCTCGCAGAGGTGGCGCACGACCGGGTCGCCAGTCTGATACGCGGGTTATGCGTGGCACGCGTGCAGTCACTAATGGCCCCACCTCCACTCCTAATCGGCTGCACAATAGGGCGCACCTGCGCGATCCAGCAGCCTATCGGTGAGGGTGCTACTGCTTCCTGTATGGCTCCCATTGGTGTGAGGTCCTTTATATACCCTGTCTGAACTTCCAGTCTTTGTCGAGCATAACCTTGGTTTGTGACCCTGCATCTCGCTGCAATCCTGAACCCTGCCTTTCTCTTGCTGCCTGACCCTGCTTTGGACCCTGTGATACTCTCCTGCACTGACCCTGGCTTTGGTATACGACGATCCTGCTTTCTCCTGCGTTGACCCTGGCTTTGGCTTTACGACGACTTTACTCTCTCCAATCCTGACTCCGGCTACATACCCCAACGATCCGCTACTCTCCACTCCTAGACCCGGCAAGTACCACGTTTACGCTGTCTTCTATAATCCCGACCCGGCTTGCAAGACCATCCTACACTCTAGACGCGCCCTCGCGGTTGTGGTCGGCGTTCTATACCAATCCCTACCTCAGCCCCGTGGTCGCGCCTCGTTTGTGGTGAGCTACGCGTTACAGTACTGAAGGAAGAGTGAGGGACACAGCGGCTGAATATCCCGGTGAGAGGTCTGGGACCAGGCCTACTAAGTGGCGAGAGAGACTGTCTTCAGGGTGGGACCACCCCTAAAGGACGACAGCCCCAGCAGAGTACAGGACGTTGCGGAGATCGTGGATCTGCGGGCCCGGGTGCTGGAGCGCCTGGCAGGTATCGTTAATAAGTGTACCAATAAAGTAAACACACATAGTGGCCATCCACAGGACAGGATGGGACGGGTTGTACTGTGGACACGGTGTGGGATACACGGTGGTGGGATACTGGGATACACCTTGTATGGTGCGTGGGCAGTTGTACTCTTAGTCATAATAGAGTATAGCCATGGGCGTCCGCAGGGGGGGGCAAGGGGGGGCGCTTGCCCCCCCCTGGATCCAGGGCCGCAAACAGGGGGGGCACAGGGGGGACAAAGGGTACTGCTTCCCGGGCCCCGTGGGTCAGGCCGGGCCCCCTGCGCGGCCAAGCAACAGTTAATTAAATAAATTAAAAAAAAAAAAAGTTTAAAAAAATGACGCCAATTCCCCGCGGTCCCGGCGCGCATGCGCAGGGCAAGCAGGGCCCGCTTCCCCCCGCTCCCGAAGTGGGACGGAGGGGGAAGTACAAGCCAAGCTCCTCTGCGGCCCGCTCCCCCATCCGCTCCCAACGTGGGATGGAGGGGGAAGTACCAGCTCCGCTACGGCCCGCTCCCCCTCCCGCTCCCAACGTCGGATGGAGGGGGAAGTACCAGCTCCGCTGCGGCCCGCTTCCCCCCCTTGGCCAGCTTCCCGCGCACCGACTTGCCACGTGCCCCCCCGGCCCACCTCCCGTGGCCTTGTCCCCCCCCGCCACCCGAGCCCACCTCCCGTGCCCCCCCCGAGCCCTCCTCCCGCGCCCCCTCCCCAAACCCACCTCCCGTCCCTGGCAGCTGCCAGGGGGATATCGGGGGCAGAAGGGGATATCGGGGGCAGGAGGGGGAAGCGTCCAGGCGACAAGCTGCACCCACCCGGTCAAGGTAAGTCACCCCACCCAGTCACTGTCACCTACTGTCACTGTCACCCACTGTCACCATAACCCACTGTCACTGTCATCCACTGTCACCGTTACCCACTGTCAACGTCAACCACTGTCACTGTCACCCACCCACTCACTGACGGTCACTCACCAAGTCACTGTCACCCACCCAGTCACTGTCACTCACTCAGTCACCCAGTCACTGTCTCCCACCCACCCAGTCACTGTCTCCCACCCACCCAGTCACTGTCTCCCACCCACCCAGTCACTGTCTCCCACCCACCCAGTCACTGTCTCCCAACCACCCAGTCACTGTCTCCCACCCACCCAGTCACTGTCTCCCACCCACCCAGTCACTGTCTCCCACCCACCCAGTCACTGTCATCCACCCACCCAGTCACTGTCACCCAGTCACTCTCTCCCACCGTCATTCACCCACCCACATTCAACATTCACCCACCCACCCACTGTCATTCACCCACTGTCATTCACCCATCCACCCACTCACTCACTGTCATTCACCCACCCACCCACCATCATTCATCCACCCACCCACCATCATTCATCCACCCACCGTCATAATCCCACCCACCCACCGTCATTCAACCGTCATTCACCCACCCACCATCATTCACCCACCCACCCACTGTCATTCACCAAACCCACCCACTGTCATTCACCCACCCACTGTCATTCACCCACTCACCCACTGTCATTCTACTGTCATTCACCCACTCACCCACCCAGGCAGGCAGACACATGTCTTTTGTTGAAAATATAAAAATAAACAGGTTGCATTGTAATGTTTTATTCTGTAGTACAATAAGAAAACAGTTAAGCTCTAAAAGATATTTTTTCGTGGTAGGTGCGCTATGGGTTCGGGGGGGGCCTGCTCCTTTCATTTGTCCTGGGCCCCATGATTTCTGTTGGCGGCTCTGCCTGGATCACTCGCAGTCCTGGGCTGTTTTTGGCATTTATGGCGCCGTACAGTACGTTTACGGTGCTATAAACGCCAAAAACAGACTCTGGGTGGACCGGGACGGAGGTGGGTGGGTGCCCCTGGCGCCGCGGCAGGCAGCTAGTGGTAGGCTAGCCTATGCTGCTACGCAGGAGGAAGCGCAGCGCACTGTCATTGGTAGCACTCGGGAGTGATGCGGCTCTCATTGGTAACACTACCTACCAATGAAAGCCGTCTCACTCCCAAGTCGGGACCAATCTGTGCCGCAGCCGGGACCGCCATTGCGCTGTGGTTATAAATTATGCCCCCCCCCCTGAAAAAATTTCTGCGGACGCCCATGAGTATAGCATATTTACAGTTAAGAGTTATCTATGTACAGTAAAGTTCATTTCATTTTACAAGTGTGTGTGTGTCCATTGAGATTGGGTCCTGTGAGGGGCTCCTCCCACTCCATTGGGATCCCTCACAGGTGGAGGCGCTGCACCATACTGTAAGTAAATCACCTCAGGCTCTCCGTGGCGGAGGCTTAGGCCTGGGATATAGAGGGTTCAGCCGCGCTGAGCCGGGCTGAGCAGATGCTCTAACCCCCTGCATCTGTCATCAGCGCGCTATAGTTTCCCCCTCCGCATGCATGCTGATGCGTGCGGAGGCTCAGAAACTTTGCCGAGACAGGCAAGTTTCAAATTTGCCGCTTGGGGAAGCGATGTGAGCGGTCATGTGACCGCTCACATCCAACGGGAGCGAGGGACTAGCCCCGCCTCATGCTCAGCCTCCTGACACGCCTCCGCTCCGCCTCCGCCCCCAGAGCGCGCTCACTGCCTCACCTGCAAGGACAGGAAAAAGCTCCATTTTGAGCAGGCGAGGCAGAGCAGGAGCGCGGCTGAACCCTCTATGTCCCAGGCCTTAGGCTCCTGGGAGCCAACAGGTAAAAGGGCAGCACCGGTAGCTTTCTATGTTCAGGGGGAAACAGGGCTACATATATAATAATCATAGTACTTATACATTGGTAGTACACAGCTGACACTTGACATGTTGCTTTTGTATTAGTGATCTCAGCTTTTTCACATCACATAATCAAAGCTTTAGTTTATTGATTATTGACAGTACCCCTATATATATTACATGTGTATTACATATGACTTTAGTTGTCAGCTTTGTAAAAGACTTGATGATATGTTGCATCAGTACTAGTATTAATAGCACATACAGTAGACATGCCGTTAATCTCATGCTTTCCAGGCACTCGGTGGCTTTACTGATATAATAGTGTCGATTACAGCGTGCGC
The DNA here is from genome assembly GCF_040206685.1 of Ascaphus truei. NCBI lineage: Eukaryota > Metazoa > Chordata > Amphibia > Anura > Ascaphidae > Ascaphus > Ascaphus truei. The sequence goes on along the minus strand of NC_134486.1, from coordinate 412,245,492 downwards.
GGTACAACATTTGAACATGCGCGCGCCGGCCCGCTGTTTCCCGCCTAAAAAAACGCAGTGCGTCTTCACTGTGTGCTTCCGCCGCTTTTATAGTCCCTCAGTGCTTCGCTGAAAGACTCACACTATGAAGCAGAAATAGGAAGGTAGGTGACCTGGACAGTCTGAACTGAGTATAAACAAATTGCCATTTGTTTCAACGTGTAATGAATTTGCCTGGGACTATATTAGATGTCGAATGGGACTACATTATCCCCGCGGAGGCTTGTGATGAGGCGCTCTGCGTGTCCGTTATTACCTGAGCAGCTGCAGCGGGAGGAGGAGGGTGTCGGTAATAATAACCCACTCCTCACAGGATTTTCTTATTTTTAACAGGGAGAAAGTGACTTCTAACAAAAAAAAATATATCTGTTTACGTTAGTTATAGTCTCACTGATAAAAGTTTCTGTCTCTCCCTCTCTCCCACACCTCCATCTCACCCGCGCTGTCTCCTCTCCCCCCTGCTCTCTGTCTCCTCTCCCCCCTGCTCTCTGTCTCCTCTCCCCCCTGCTCTCTGTCTCCTCTCCCCCCCTGCTCTCTGTCTCCTCTCCCCCCCTGCTCTCTGTCTCCTCTCCCCCCCTGCTCTCTGTCTCCTCTCCCCCCTGCTCTCTGTCTCCTCTCCACCCCTGCTCTCTGTCTCCTCTCTCCCCCTGCTCTCTGTCTCCTCTCCCCCACTGCTCTCTGTCTCCTCTCCCCCCCTGCTCTCTGTCTCCTCTCCCCCCCTGCTCTCTGTCTCCTCTCCCCCCCTGCTCTCTGTCTCCTCTCCACCCCTGCTCTCTGTCTCCTCTCTCCCCCTGCTCTCTGTCTCGTCTCCCCCCCTGCTCTCTGTCTCCTCTCTCCCCCTGCTCTCTGTCTCCTCTCTCCCCCTGCTCTCTGTCTCCTCTCTCCCCCTGCTCTCTGTCTCCTCTCTCCCCCTGCTCTCTGTCTCCTCTCCCCCCCTGCTCTCTGTCTCCTCTCTCCCCCTGCTCTCTGTCTCCTCTCCCCCCCCTGCTCTCTGTCTCCTCTCTCCCCCTGCTCTCTGTCTCCTCTCTCCCCCTGCTCTCTGTCTCCTCTCTCCCCCTGCTCTCTGTCTCCTCTCTCCCCTGCTCTCTCTCTTCTCCCCCCTGCTCTCTCTCCTCTCTCCCCCTGCTCTCTGTCTCCTCTGTCCCCCTGCTCTCTGTCTCCTCTCCCCCCCTGCTCTCTGTCTCCTCTCTCCCCCTGCTCTCTGTCTCCTCTCTCCCCCTGCTCTCTGTCTCCTCTCTCCCCCTGCTCTCTGTCTCCTCTCCCCCACTGCTCTCTGTCTCCTCTCCCCCCCTGCTCTCTGTCTCCTCTCCCCCCCTGCTCTCTGTCTCCTCTCCCCCCCTGCTCTCTGTCTCCTCTCCACCCCTGCTCTCTGTCTCCTCTCTCCCCCTGCTCTCTGTCTCGTCTCCCCCCCTGCTCTCTGTCTCCTCTCTCCCCCTGCTCTCTGTCTCCTCTCTCCCCCTGCTCTCTGTCTCCTCTCTCCCCCTGCTCTCTGTCTCCTCTCTCCCCCTGCTCTCTGTCTCCTCTCCCCCCCTGCTCTCTGTCTCCTCTCTCCCCCTGCTCTCTGTCTCCTCTCCCCCCCCTGCTCTCTGTCTCCTCTCTCCCCCTGCTCTCTGTCTCCTCTCTCCCCCTGCTCTCTGTCTCCTCTCTCCCCCTGCTCTCTGTCTCCTCTCTCCCCTGCTCTCTCTCTTCTCCCCCCTGCTCTCTCTCCTCTCTCCCCCTGCTCTCTGTCTCCTCTGTCCCCCTGCTCTCTGTCTCCTCTCCCCCCCTGCTCTCTGTCTCCTCTCTCCCCCTGCTCTCTGTCTCCTCTCTCCCCCTGCTCTCTGTCTCCTCTCTCCCCCTGCTCTCTGTCTCCTCTCTCCCCTGCTCTCTCTCTTCTCCCCCCTGCTCTCTCTCCTCTCTCCCCCTGCTCTCTGTCTCCTCTGTCCCCCTGCTCTCTGTCTCCTCTCCCCCCCTGCTCTCTGTCTCCTCTCTCCCCCTGCTCTCTGTCTCCTCTCTCCCCCTGCTCTCTGTCTCCTCTCTCCCCCTGCTCTCTGTCTCCTCTCTCCCCCTGCTCTCTGTCTCCTCTCTCCCCCTGCTCTCTGTCTCCTCTTCCCCCCTGCTCTCTGTCTCCTCTTCCCCCCTGCTCTCTGTCTCCTCTCTCCCCCTGCTCTCTGTCCCCTCTCCCCCCCTGCTCTCTGTCCCCTCTCCCCCCCTGCTCTCTGTCCCCTCTCCCCCTGCTCTCTGTCCCCTCTCCCCCTGCTCTCTGTCCCCTCTCCCCCTGCTCTCTGTCTCCTTTCTCTGCCCCCTGCTTCTCTCTCCTCACTGCTCTCTGTCTCCTCTCTCCCCTGCTCTCTGTCTCCTCTTCCCCCCTACTCTCTGTCTCCTCTCCCTCCCTACTCTCTGTCTCCTCTCCCTCCCTGCTCTCTGTCTCCTCTCCCCCCCTGCTCTCTGTCTCCTCTCCCCCCCTGCTCTCTGTCTCCTCTCCCCCTTGCTCTCTGTCTCCTCTCCCCCCTGCTCTCTGTCTCCTCTCCCCCCCTGCTCTCTGTCTCCTCTCCCTCCCTGCTCTCTGTCTCCTCTCCCTCCCTGCTCTCTGTCTCCTCTCCCCCCCTGCTCTCTGTCTCCTCTCCCCCTTGCTCTCTGTCTCCTCTCCCCCCTGCTCTCTGTCTCCTCTCCCCCCCTGCTCTCTGTCTCCTCTCCCCCCCTGCTCTCTGTCTCCTCTCCCCCCCTGCTCTCTGTCTCCTCTCCCCCCTGCTCTCTGTCTCCTCTCCCCCCCTGCTCTCTGTCTCCTCTCCCCCCTGCTCTCTGTCTCCTCTCCCCCCCCTGCTCTCTGTCTCCTCTCCCCCCCTGCTCTCTGTCTCCTCTCCCCCCCCTGCTCTCTGTCTCCTCTCCCCCCCCTGCTCTCTGTCTCCTCCCCCCCCCCTGCTCTCTGTCTCCTCTCCCCCCCTGCTCTCTGTCTCCTCTCCCCCCGTTCCCCCTGCTCTCTGTCGCCTCTTTCTCCTCCCTACCGTCTCCTCTCTCCAACCACTCTCCACCCTTCTCTTTCGCTTCATCTCTACCTACACCTCTAAATCCCCCTCACTCTCCACCCTCCTCTCCTGTCTTCCCCCTTATTTCTCCCCCCTCCTCTCTCTTTCCCCGCTTCTTTCTCCCCCCCCCGCTCTCTCCATCTCCTGTCTACTTTCTCCCCCTTTCCTCTCTACCCGCACCTCTATCTTCCCCCATCCTCTCTATCCCCCATCTCTCTCCCGTCTGTCCATCTTCTCACTCCTCTCCCCCCCTTCCTCTCTCTTTCCCTCTTCCTCTCTATCTCTCCTCTCTCAAACCCCAGTGTTTTTCAACCAGGGTTCATAGGAGCCCCCGGGCTTCCCTAAAGGGTTCCCTGCAATTTTCTGGTCATTTGAAAATTGTATCAAATACACAAGAATTTATAGTGCATCTTATCTCAGACGCGCTATTAGAGAGGGTTGGGGCTCCTTACAATGCATCTGATCTCAGACGCGCTATTAGAGAGGGTTGGGGTTCCTTACAATGCATCTGATCTCAGACGCGCTATTAGAGAGGGTTGGGGTTCCTTACAATGCATCTGATCTCAGACGCGCTATTAGAGAGGGTTGGGGTTCCTTACAATGCATCTGATCTCAGACGCGCTATTAGAGAGGGTTGGGGTTCCTTACAATGCATCTGATCTCAGACGCGCTATTAGAGAGGGTTGGGGCTCCTTACAATGCATCTGATCTCAGACGCGCTATTAGAGAGGGTTGGGGTTCCTTACAATGCATCTGATCTCAGACACGCTATTAGAGAGGGTTGGGGTTCCTTACAATGCATCTGATCTCAGACGCGCTATTAGAGAGGGTTGGGGTTTCTTACAATGCATCTGATCTCAGACGCGCTATTAGAGAGGGTCGGGGTTCCTTACAATGCATCTGATCTCAGATGCTCTATTAGAGAGGGTTGGGGTTCCTTACAATGCATCTGATCTCAGACGCGTTATTAGAGAGGGTTGGGGTTCCTTACAATGCATCTGATCCCAGACACGCTATTAGAGAGGGTTGGCGTTCCTTACAATGCATCTGATCTCAGACGCGCTATTAGAGAGGGTTGGGGTTCCTTACAATGCATCTGATCTCAGACGCGCTATTAGAGAGGGTCGGGGTTCCTTACAAATGCACCTAATCTCAGACGCGCTATTAGACAGGGTTGGGGTTCCTTACAATGCACCTGATCTCAGACGCGCTATTAGAGAGGGTCGGGGTTCCTTACAATGCATCTGATCTCAGACGCGCTATTAGAGAGGGTTGGGGTTCCTTACAATGCATCTGATCTCAGAGGTGCTATTAGAGAGAGTTGGGGTTCCTTGCAATGCATCTGATCTCAGACGCGCTATTAGAGAGGGTTGGGGTTCCTTACATTGCATCTGATCTCAGAAACACTATTAGAGAGGGTTGGGGTTCCTTACAATGCATCTGATCTCAGACGCGCTATTAGAGAGGGTTGGGGTTCCTTACATTGCATCTGATCTCAGACACGCTATTAGAGAGGGTTGGGGTTCCTTACAATGTATCTGATCTCAGACGCGCTATTAAAGAGGGTTGGGGTTCCTTACAATTCATCTGATATCAGACACGCTATTAGAGAGGGTTGGGGTTCCTTACAATGCATCTGATCACAGACACGCTATTAGAGAGGGTTGGGGTTCCTTACAATGCATCTGATCTCAGACGCGCTATTAGAGAGGGTCGGGGTTCCTTACAATGAATCTGATCTCAGACGCGATATTAGAGAGGGTTGGGGTTCCTTACAATGTATCTGATCTCAGACGCGCTATTAGAGAGGGTCGGGGTTCCTTACAATGTATCTGATCTCAGACACGCTATTAGAGAGGGTTGGGGTTCCTTACATTGCATCTGATCTCAGAAACACTATTAGAGAGGGTTGGGGTTCCTTACAATGCATCTGATCTCAGACGCGCTATTAGAGAGGGTTGGGGTTCCTTACATTGCATCTGATCTCAGACACACTATTAGAGAGGGTTGGGGTTCCTTACAATGTATCTGATCTCAGACGCGCTATTAAAGAGGGTTGGGGTTCCTTACAATTCATCTGATCACAGACGCGCTATTAGAGAGGGTTGGGGTTCCTTACAATGCATCTGATCACAGACGCGCTATTAGAGAGGGTTGGGGTTCCTTACAATGCATCTGATCTCAGACGCGCTATTAGAGAGGGTCGGGGTTCCTTACAATGAATCTGATCTCAGACGCGATATTAGAGAGGGTTGGGGTTCCTTACAATGTATCTGATCTCAGACGCGCTATTAGAGAGGGTCGGGGTTCCTTACAATGTATCTGATCTCAGACACGCTATTAGAGAGGGTTGGGGTTCCAATGTAACCCTTACCCTATCCCTAACCAGCACTGTCTGAGAATATCATTGCTAAATAAGGAAGAGTGAGGAAGTTATAGTACAGACTGCCGGGTAAATACTCACTCTTTAATTAATGTACTAAGTTCATTAACAGTCAGTAACAGACTTCACACTTCTATGATTATACTGTACACCTAAGGCCTCGGCCAAGCTTCCCACTGGCGTGCTGAGGCGCGCTGAGGCTCAGGGAAAGCGGGTGCTTTCCCTGGCCTTGCGGGTGCGTTCCCTGCGCGCCGTCAGGGGGCGGGCCAGTGACGTCACGGAGCTGGTTCGCCCTCATTGGGTGAACCGTTCACGTGACCGGCCATGCGCGCCGGCAAGCGGGGAAATTTTCAATTTCCCTAAGACCTACGCTTCCGCGCTTGCGGAAGCATAGGCGAGCCCCTACTAAAGCTGCTCTAATTGCGGCTGTGCTCAGCCTCAGCGAGCCTCCGCCTGCAAGCAGGTAACATGGCCGAGGCCTAAGGCTGTGGTCCCAGTCACTGCCAGAGCGCACGCCGTGCGCTATCAAGCCCCGCCCCCCCAGTCTGGCCGGTCCCAGTCCCTACCTTGTCGCGCAACTTTCCCCAGCGGTGCGCGACAGGTTTTCAGGGAGGCAGGAGAATTTGAACTCAACATCTGCGCCGGCGGTTCAGCCAATAAGGGCGAACCAGCCGTGGGACGTCATGGCCACGCCCCCGAAAACCCACATCCACGCCCCCTCCCGTCGCAAACCTTCCCTCTCCCCCCAGACCGCAGATCGCGGTGTAGCGCTGTGCACGCGCCGCCCCCACTGGGGATTCAGCCTTAGAGTGAAAAATATAGTATCAGAGAGTAACTGGCACTGACTACTTACAAATGTAGAGACAGTAGGGGAACCCCTGCTACAGCCTTAGTGAAATGATACTGTGAACGGTGCTTAGGGTATAAACTGTAGTGGATATCGGAGAAAAAGGACCCAATGTACACTGGCGACACACTTTATTCGAACTCGGCTAGTCCCACGAATTCGGGTATACCCGGGTGTATTGAGGTTTGTGACTGTTTTCTGCCCGAGTGCATTGAGGTATTTTCCAGGCAGGGATTGAAGCATTTTATTCCTGCTGGCTGCAATACTGCACAGTATATATATATATACTGCATTACAATTCATGAATTGATGCCATCTGGTAGACACGCGAAGCATTGCAGCCTATTAAATCCTAATCATTATCATTTAACAGATCAGCCGCCCGTCAGCCAGGCATGAACCCAGGCTGGGAAGGCAAACGCAACGGGGCTTGTCAGGTGAGGAGCGGCGCATTCCAGGTATCTGCCAGGTACATACCGGGTATTTGCTCGAATAAAGTGTGTCGGTGCAGTAGCACTCGGGTTCACATTCTGGGGATTAGTGATTGACTTAAAAACATAATCTTTATTAAACAACATATATAAAATATTGGTCCAACGACGTACTGAAGGTGAGTTGATCCTAAATATAGGAAGCCATATTGGCTCTGGATCAACATAATAAATATGTGCCAGACGGTTTTAATAAACCACTGGTACTGTTGCAACACAGTAATCCTAATGCGAACCTGTGTAGTAGGTGATTAAAACAGGGGTGTCCGGGTAAGTACTGCGATTGCAGGTCACAGTGTCATAATGAATCTGTATTAGATGTGACCCAACTGATAAACATAAAAACAAATATACTATGTGTATCAGTGTTGGTATTGCTGAATCAGCTGCGCTTCTCTATGGTAGTATGCGTTCCCCTATCAGTGACACATGACCTGAGGTAACCCTCTGGATACTATACTCCTGGGGTGTATAGACCTATGTGAACCAGCGTGGCTATAGTCAGGGAATAATGTCCTGACTAAGGTTGTGGCAGTGGGTCAATGCGGTAGTCTGCAAGTGCAGTTTTACACAGGCTATAAGTGCCCCGACGGTCACTGTTAGCCTCTTTAAGGTGGTTTAAGGGATATTGTTCCGGTATTAAAGTACTGAGTTACCTCTCCTGCAGTACACCATGGCTGCTCTGACGTGCTTGTGTGCTGCTGTACATCTGTGAGGTATACCTCAGCTTCTACTATAACGCAGCTCTCTGTTTTTAAAGTTATCTACCTGCCCCTACTATCAGTGTCTCCAACACTGGGATACTGACCCACTGCCACAACCTTAGTCAGGACATTATTCCCTGACTATAGCCACGCTGGTTCACATAGGTCTATCCAGGAGTATAGTATCCAGAGGGTTACCTCAGGTCATGTGTCACTGATAGGGGCACCCATACTACCATAGAGAAGCGCAGCTGATTCAGCAATACCAACACTGATACACATAGTATATTTGTTTTTATGTTTATCAGTTGGGTCACATCTAATACAGATTCATTATGACACTGTGACCTGCAATCGCAGTACTTACCCGGACACCCCTGTTTTAATCACCTACTACACAGGTTCGCATTAGGATCACTGTGTTGCAACAGTACCAGTGGTTTATTAAAACCGTCTGGCACATATTTATTATTTTGATCCAGAGCCAATATGGCTTCCTATATTTAGGATCAACTCACCTTCAGTACGTCGTTGGACCAATATTTTATATATGTTGTTTAATAAAGACTATGTTTTTAAGTCAATCACTAATCCCCAGAATGTGAACACGAGTGCTACATTGGGTCCTTTTTCTCCGATATCCACTACTTACAAATGTAATTAGAAGGGGGCATATTGAAAAGAATGAACAACAAGCAATAAGAGGAAATTAAATGAATGTTTAATATAAAAATATAAATAAGTTAGAGATGAAATGGAATAAATATGTAACGGTGATACTAAAGTACAAATTACATATTGGCTGGAATTCAATAAACTCTGATAAGATGTATTGCAGCTAAATCCCGTGGTAACGGCTATTGACTTTAACGTGTTTAGTGTATCTCCTGGGTTTAGATATTTTCCTTAGATGAAGCTGGTTTTGTGGTTGTGTTTCACCTTCCAGTGAAGTCACTAGAAAAGATGTACTGTAGTTACTACTTCTGAAATATTAACAATGCTTTTTAATGTACAGTATACATTGAGTAGCTTTCAATATCTGTGTCTTTAGTTTAGTGTTCAGGATGGAGCAGCCATCTACAGAAACAAAGCCGGTGATTGATGCAGAGCCCGTCAGCACTGCAGAGACAGTCAACAATGCAGAGACAGTCAACAATGCAGAGCCAGTCAACAATGCAGAGCCAGTCAGCGCTTCAGAGACAATCAGTCCTGCAGAGCCAGTCAACAATGCAGAGCCAGTAAACAATGCAGAGCCAGTCAGCGCTTCAGAGACAATCAGTCCTGCAGAGCCAGTCAACAATGCAGAGCCAGTAAACAATGCAGAGCCAGGCAGCAATGCAGAGCCAGTCAGCGCTTCAGAGACAATCAGTCCTGCAGAGCCAGTCAGCAATGCAGAGCCAGTCAGCAATGCAGAGCCAGTCAGCAATGCAGAGCTAGTCAGTGATGCAGAGCCAGTCAGCGCTTCAAAGACAATCAGTCCTGCAGAGCCACTCAGCAATGCAGAGCCAGTCAGTGCTGCAGAGTCAGTCAGCAATGTAGAGCCAGTCAGTGCTGCAGAGTCAGTCAGCAATGTAGAGCCAGTCAGTGCTGCAGAGTCAGTCAGCAATGTGCAGTCAGCCAGCAGTACACAATCAGTCAGCACTAAGCAGCTTGTCAGCGCACTTCAGTCTGTCAGTAGTGCTGAGCAAGAAATTAGTACAGCCCCAACTGCAAATCTAATTAGTGAACGTAGGGCTTCCAAGTACCGCCGCAGCATGACTGGTATCCAGAGCCTGCAGGAAACTGTGAAAGAAAAGCAGGTATGTATTTGGGGCATCAATCCAGAAGAACATTACTGACAAGCAATATGAATCCCCTCGGTTAAATGGCTTATGAGCCTCCCAGAAACAGTAGGGTCTAATTAACATTCTGGGGCAATTGCTTGTATTATGTGTCATGTGCCCTAGAGTTCTAATCTGTTTTTAAACTAATTCAGTTGATCGTACGACACACTTTTACATTTAAAACTCGTAGTATCAGACAGGGCAAATATTAAAATATTTAAGGAGAAATGTATAGAAGTATACAGTACATCTCTAAAATGTAGGTATTACCATGTCACAGTATACAGTACAGGGGAGCGCAATCTTTTTTCCCTGTGCCCCCCTGCCGTCTGTCCCCTTCTCCCCGCGCCCCCCCTGCTTACCTTGCTTCAAACGTTCTGACGTAACATGACCCTGCGGCGTCATTTGACGCCGTGTTGTCATGGCGACGCGTGACCAAGAGCGTCTGAAACAAGGTAAGTAGAAGTTTACAGAGGCTCTGCAGCTAATCTGGCATTAATTTAAATGTATTCGGAAGCGTGTGGGGGCCTCTGTAAACCCTGCGCCCACCGCAGCGAGGGGCACGCCCCCCATTTTACGCACCGCTGATGTAGGCCACATGTTTAGTTGTTTTTGTTGACATATTCAGTTCTTTTTGGAGTGTATCCCGAGAGACCAGGCATTTACACCTTTTTACTAGGATCATTCATTGAGCAAAACAGGTAAGTGAAATAAATTGTAAATGTATTCGCATAAATAGGCATACACACAATGATACACAAAATACAGGCGAAAGACACACTTGGGACTGGGGTCAAAAACAAACTTTCCTAGCTGCTGTGCACGTTAAAACAGAGTTTTTCCTTGACCGGGACTTAGCTCCAAACGTCCTGCAACTAAAATCGGTTTGAAATCCCGACCGCTACGTTCATTTTTGAGAACTTGGTCCCAAAAAGCTGGACTTAGAATATTTTTCGGGCAGACTTTTCTGAAGCCGGTGCCTTGCTATTCGCGCAAGAGCACTTTTATGCACTTTCAAAAAGGCTGCCCATCCTTCTGGCGGTGAGAATCTCTCGACAGATTGGCTTAGGGGTTTCGTATTGTATTTTGGAGTTGATTCACAAAATAATACAGCCAATCAGAGCGTGGGAACTTTCTGTCACGGGAGACCAGGTTTCTTAACACCTTTTTATTACCGGGATCATTGAGCGAAACAAGATGGTAAAATAAATGGTAATTTATTTCTCGTAGAAGACAGACACACAAAGTTACACAATTCAAGGTTAACACACTTACTGGGAATGGGGCTAACGAATAAATTCATTTTTGGAACAAAATTCCTTAAGATTACCTTTTTATAGCACTTTCCAATGACCGGTAGTTACTCGCAAAAGTCCTGGAACTGTTCTCGGCATGCAATGCCAGACACGACCGCTACTGTCTAGAAACTATTCTGACTTGAAAATCTTTGAAGCCGGCTCACGTCTATTCAGTACAGAGCATCTTTGAATTTGCCGCTGTTGGTTTGGCGCTTGGAATCTGCGCTTTTCATTGGCTGCAAGCTCTCTTAAGGCTTTCAGGCTTTCATTCACTAACCTGAACAGCCTATCAGAGCGTGGGAAGTTTCATTCCAGCCAATCACCAATTTGCCGGGTTGTAAAGCCGGGAGGGCACCTTTTCTCAGTCTTCAAGAGGGGCATGCACTAGAGACTGGGGTTGGGCAAATGGTTGCCGGATAGCCTTGTGTTAGCCCAGGATGTTGGTACTCAAGCAGAACTGCAGTACCCCTCCTGTTCTAACACCTTGGCATCCCTGAGACTTTCAAGTACGGACTCCGCACCGACACAGAGGCACCAAGCTTGGTTGCCATCTGGGTTGGCCGGAATTCATGACTTAGAAAATCCCTCAGGTCATATACAGGTTACCAATATATATACACATTAAACTATAACTATTTAATAAAATATATTGTGTTCTGTTTCTGTGTGCTGAAAGTTGAGTTCCTATTCTGGTGTCAGGGATGGAGTAAGTGTATATATTCCCTACAATCACTAGCCTCATTCTAGGCACACATGAGAAAATACTTTTAAAACTTTTAGACACTGTAAAACCTGCTAAGCTTTCTAACCTAGCTGGAGCAGCCCCTGAACCCCTACACTAGGTTCAGTGTACCTGGGCATGTATTTGGGTATCTCTACTATATTGGGGAACCCCTGCTACACTAGGGATTCCGTGAATAGATGCAAATCTATTTTAACCCCTTCATACCAATTTACCTTGTCTGAATGATGCTGCAGCAGGGATCCTGGCGGTGAGTCGTAATAGCGCTTCCAGAGTCAAAGTTTGGCGGAGCAAGGTGCTTGGCTGTATCCGAAAATCTCACTCAATCCCCGGATACAACTTTTGGGGTATCCCATAACTTTGGAACCCCGATACATAGTCACATTCTGTAAAGACTTTCTCCGACAAACCCACCCTGAAATCTAGAAATCTCCCGATCCCAGCATTCCAGTAAAGCAAAAGTCACAAATCTTTATTGTCGCAAAATTAGTATACAGTTGCAGTAATACATTTTTGATACCTGGGTCCCAGAGCTGACACTTTAAGACCCTAACACACGGGTCCGGGTTAACCAAGTGGGCTTGACCTTTATTGATGAGCCTGGTTAACCCATTGACGTCACACTTTCTTAACAGCCAATCCGTGCGATGCCGGTCTGAAAAGCCGGGTAAGCATGCCAAGGGACATGCGCAAGTTTGCCACCTTAGTCCCTTGCTATTCAGATGCCACCCACTGTGACAGGCTCCTCCAAGTCTGGTGTGACAAATGGCAGCCCAGACGACTGCCATTGTTCCCAGGACGTGGGTACTTGAGCCCTTTCCTGCTACCCAAATGTTCTTCACACCCCTGGCATCCTCGGGTGGCTTTCATCTCCGATGTCCTGCAGACTTTCTGGCACCTAACTTGGCAGCCTGTCGGAACATTGGTTTTGATAGTCCCAGCTCATTTACCGTGCACAACAGTATATACTATTTCAACACAATGTTAATAAAAGTATACTTTTATAAATCCTAAGTCTCTGGGCATGGGGAATAGAATAGCAAGATGCACTTTATTTTCTACTTGCCTTTATTCCCCACAGACTATATAAGAGACTTGGACTGGACTCTAAGGGGACTATGCACTAAAGGTTCATAAAAAAAAAATCACTGGGCCATTTAAATCACCGTTTTTATGAGCGTTGCTATCACGGTATCAGAAAGCCTTCATTACCTGTCATAGCAAAATTCACAAAACGGGCGATTAGCCGGTGATTTGATGAACGACCCTCTGAAAAGGCCTTACCCGGCAAGTTGTATCTGCTTTGAGAGAGCTGCTTTGAGAGAGCCGTCTCTCCCTGTGCAAATATCGCCCGAAATGTATGTGTATAAATTTAAATTTTGTTAATAGTTTAGATGAGCAGGGGGTCTCCTGAGCTGAACCGCATTGGTTTCAGCCTCAGGGACCCCCTACTTCCCGAGATACAGGCCCCGTTATGGGGTGCCGGTATCACCTATGCATTTTATTCCCTTGGTCACGTGACGCGGACATTTAAATGCCTAGGAGATACCGGCACCCCATAACGGGGCCTGTATCTCGGGAAGTAGGGGGTCCCTGAGGCTATCCGCTATGGTAATGAAGTTTACTGTAAACGCATTTTTATTGCATAGGATTCATGCCAGGGGTCTCTAGTGCTAATATTAATGGATATCAACTCCAGAGATTCCCGGCATCAATCCTATGCAGGAAAAAAGCATTTTTTTTAAAGTCCCATCTTGCCGCTTCTCTGCAGGTTTCCAACACCTTTAAGCCAACTTTTGTGGCGTGAGAATTTTGTGATAAAATCACCATTCTAGAGCGGTTATAGGCGTTCATAGCCTAATCACTGCTACTAGAATTGCGCGAGTTTATGAACATACCGAAAAGCGGTGATAAGTGGCTGTTTGATTTTTTTTATGAGCAATTTTTTTCCCACAAATCTTTTTATTAGGTTCATTTTCAACATACAGGCGATCAGCTTTAACTTTTTCAGTTACAATCATAATGTATTACCCATATTTTATACACAATGTTTACAATATTTTTCAAACTCAAATCATATCTATTTTAACTTTGAACTCTAACGCAACTGTTGGTATTTTCACTCTCTTTCTTCTTTCCGTCCCCTATCTAGTCCTTTTATCCTGTACCGTCCTTTGTCTTCGTGTCTCTGTCCTCTAGGAACCAATTCCACCTCTGACGGAAGTCCCCCATTGTTCTGTTCCTGTCTATGCGTGTCTCCAGTCTATCTATTGTCATTAGTTTGTATAGTGTGTCTTGTAAGTGTTCCATTGAGGGCTGTTGTGGTTGTATCCAGTTTAGCATAATGGTCTTTCTTGCGGCTTGTAGTATTTCAGTGGGTCTAGTCACTGATCTGATGATTTGTTTGCCCTCCGTCGAATTCTCTAAGTTCGCGAATATCATATGTTTTGGGTCCTTCACCCATGAGATCTTTAGTTTTGTTTTTATGTATTCTAACACTTGGTCCCAGTATCTGGATATATGTATACAGGCCCAGAGACAATGTTTATGGTCTGCTTGAGGTGTCTTGCATTTGGGACAGAACGTAGTGTCCTCTGTCCTTGTCTTTATCTGTCTTACGTATGCTATGTAGGCCCTATGTGTTATTTTGTATTGCATTTCCCTCTATGTCTCTGATGGTATAATCTTGTGTACCCTTCGGATGCCCTGTATTAGTTGATCCATGCTTTGTATTTCTGGGAAGTCTTTTTGCCATGCCCTGAGTGTGTTAGCATGTGTGGTCCCCATATCCTGATCGCTTATATTGTAAAATATTGTATAATTCTCAGTTTGCTTTTTTCCTGTTCTTTCGAGTTAAAGTATTTATCTATTTTGTTGTTTTTTAGTACTGTTGTTTTGTGGTTTGTCAATTTTTTGCAAAAGCTAATTAGCTGTGTGTATGAAAAGGCGTGCATTACATTTTGGGGAATGTCCAATTTTTGTGCAAACTCTTGGAATGTCATGTATTCCTGTTTTTCTGTGTTGATCATATGTTCTAGGCACGTTCCCCTCACAACCTTATACTTATGGTTGGAGTACCCATGGACCCCAATATAGGTTCTGTGCTACCTGGGCATCAACTGGGTATCCAGACGTGACGTTTTTTCCAGACTTGAAATGATGGTTGGGTATACCCTGGCATAAATTTGGGGTTGTCTTGAATTGGTATATATCTTGAGATTGTGTAGGAGAGTTTAGATTTTTTCCTGACCGTTTTCCACGTTGTTATGGTGTCTTTGATTAGAATATTGTTTGTTTGGGTTACTGGGATGTCTCCATTTTGTGTGTATTAGCTCTCTCAGGGAGGTCTCTGGTGAGAACTCTTTTTCTAGTTCTGGGGAGGAGTAATGGTTAGTATCTTTTATCCAGTCTCCTACATGCCTCATTATGCTTGCTATATTATAGTTCCTGTCATTCGGTAGATTGATGCCTCCCATTTCTTTTGGTAACTGTAGTTTTTTTTAAAGCTATTCTGCTTCTCTTATTTCCCCACAAGAATTTTGTCATTGCTCTGTTTACTTTGGTTACATCCACATGCTTTAGGAGCATGGGAAGAGTCTGCATGGGATATAGAAGTCTGGCAAATGATATCATTTTGATCGCGCTTGCCCTCCCGAAGAGTGATAGGGGTAATGTCGTCCAGTTTTTTAGTTCTTTCACTATTTCTTTTATGATTGGTTTGAAATTGTTATCGTAGTCTGGAAATTTCTGCCTCCAGCATTATCCCCAGGTACCTAATGGGCTTTTTCGTTACTTTTACTGGAAAGTTATATGGTTCTTTTGTGGCGGAAGGTTCTTTAATATACATCATTTCTGTTTTAGATATATTTACTTTAAAGCAGGCAAACGACCTTAATGTCTCTATTTGTTGCAGTACCTTTTTGATTTGATTCATCTGGGTTAGTCATAAAAATTAGCATATCATCTGCAAACATTGATCGTTTCAGTTCTGTTTTGTTTATCATGATTCCCTTAAATTCCTCCATTTGTCTCAGGTAGATTGCCAGGGGTCCTATTGCTAGGTTAAAAAGAAGGGGCAACAACGGGCACCCTTGTCGTGTCCCTCTATATAATTGGAATGGGTCTGATAGATGCCCTGCTGCTATTATTCTAGCCTTTGGGGTATTGTGCATTGCTTTTATCATGTTGCTAAAGTTTCCCCTTAGTCCAAATTTATGTAGCACGAAGAACACATGGTTCCACATTATGTTGTCAAATGCCTTTTCAGCATCAATGGTCACTAGGGCTGTATTCCCTATTTTGTGTAGTCTGACCCATTCTATTGCTGCTAGAACTTTTCTGATATTTTTAACCGCGGACCGTCCTTTGACAAATCCCGATCAGGATGTATCAAGGACGGGAGAATGTTCGCTAACCTATCTGCCATGATTTTGGTAAATATTTTGGCGTCCTGATTAATCAGGGAGATTGGTCTGTACGATTCTGGTCTCGGGATCTTTCCCCTGTTTGTGTATTATCATAATATGGTCCATTTTGCTTGTTTGCATGAACGTAGCTTTGTTGAGTGCCTTGTGATATATTTGTTGTAACGGTTCTGCTATCGGATCCTCTTTCAGAATTTTATAATTTTCTCCTGACATCCCATCCGGGTCTGGGGCCTTACAGCTTTTAAGATTTTGGATTGTGTCCTTTGTCTTTTTTTGGGTAATTGGGGAGTTTAGTCTATCTATATCTTCCTGGCTTATTTTAGGTATCTTAATGTTTTTAAAGAAAGTTTCCCTTGCTTCTAAGTTTACCTCACCTTCTTTATATAGTGTGCTATATTGTTCTTTGAACACCTCATTTATTTTTTTTGCCTCAGCGGTTATTTCTGTCCTATCATATATTCTAGTAATGGGTTTAGAAGACCTGTAGTTTCTCATAAGATTTCCCAGGAGCCTTCCCGTCTTGTTCTCATGTCTGAAAAATTTGGCTTCTTTTATTGATCTTTTTCCCAGTTCTTGTTTCTCTAGCCACACCTCACATATAGTTTTTATCTGGTTATATCTTTCTTTATTTCGAGATGTTGGATCAGTTTTAAATTCTCTAAATGCCTTGCTAAGTTCTTTACTTGCTTTGCAGAACTCCTGGGTTGCCTGTTTCTTCCTTCTAGAGACATATGCCATGATATCGCCCCTAAATACTGCTTTTGATGTTTCCCAAAAAAGTATGGGGTTCGCCTTATGTTCCTGATTTTGTATTTTCAAATATTTCCCAGGCTCCCTTTAGATAATTTACAAAATCTTCGCTGTCGCTCATAAAGTTTGGGAATCTAGGTGTTCGGGCTTGTTCTACCTCAGGGGTGAGCAAACTTTTTATGCCGAGCCCCCCTTTTCATCCATGAAATTTCTCGGGCCCCCCCTGCCTGATGTAATCAAAATCACATGACGTCAGTGCATGTGCAGTGCATGACGTCAGTGCGAACCAGCTTTGTAACGCCCCCGCCACGCGTCTACAAAAAAAGTATTTATAGCACAAATTACATAACTTAAAAATAAATATTATAATATTTGTCTAATAGCGTTCCCATTTCTGCTGTATTATTAATCTCTCTCTTCCCGCCACATTAGAACACCTCAGGACCTCTCTAACCTCTTCCAGTCTCTCCCTGTATTTCTCACTCCCCCTTCAGTCCCTCTCTATTCCTCCCCTCAGTGTGTGTCTCTTTCTCCCTCCCCCCATTGTCTCTCACTCTCTCCCCTCTTCCAGTCTCGCACTCCTCTTCCAGTCTCTCCAACTCCCTGTATTTCACACTCCCCCTCCAGTCCCTCTCTATCCCTCCCCTCAGTGTCTCCCCCCACTCTCTTTCCCTCCCCCTGTGTGTCTCTCTCTCTTTCTCCCTCCCCCTAGTGTCTCCCTCCCTCCATTGTCTCTCACTCTCCTTCCAGCCATTGCCTCTCCCTCCCCCCAGTGTCTCTCTTGCACTCTCCAACCAGCTATTGTTTCTCCCTCCACCCGGTGTCTCTCTCACACTCTCCCTCCAGCCATTGTGTGTCTCTCTCCCTCCTGCCAGTGTCTCCCTCCCTCCCACCAATGTCTCTCTCATCCCCATCCCCATGTAGCTCTTTCACCCCCCCTCCCCATGTCACACTCACTCTCACCCCCCTCCCCATCTCACACTCTCACCCCCCTCATGTCACTCACACCCTCCCCATGCCTCAGTCTCACACTCACTCCCCCATGTCCCAGTCTCACACTCACTCCCCCATGTCCCAGTCTCACTCTCCCACCCCCCCATGTCCCAGTCTCACTCCCCCCCCATGTCCCAATCTCACTCCCCCCATGTCCCAGTCTCACTCCCCCCCCATGTCCCAGTCTCACTCCCCCCTATGTCCCAGTCTCACACTCACTCCCCCATGTCCCAGTCTCACACTCACTCCCCCATGTCCCAGTCTCACACTCACTCCCCCATGTCCCAGTCTCACTCTCCCACCCCCCCATGTCCCAGTCTCACTCCCCCCCCATGTCCCAATCTCACTCCCCCCATGTCCCAGTCTCACTCCCCCCCCCATGTCCCAGTCTCACTCCCCCCCCATGTCCCAGTCTCACACTCACTCCCCCATGTCCCAGTCTCACTCTCCCACCCCCCCCCATGTCCCAGTCTCACTCTCCCACCCCCCCATGTCCCAGTCTCACTCCCCCCCCATGTCCCAATCTCACTCCCCCCATGTCCCAGTCTCACTCCCCCCCCATGTCCCAGTCTCACTCCCCCCACATGTCCCAGTCCCCCCCCACATGTCCCAGTCCCCCCCCCCCATGTCCCAGTCTCACTCCCGCCCCATGTCCCAGTCTCACTCCCGCCCCATGTCCTAGTCTCACTCCCCCCCATGTCCCAGTCTCACTCCCCACCCATGTCCCAGTCTCACTCCCCCCCCCATGTCCCAGTCTCACTCCCCACCCATGTCCCAGTCTCACTCCCCCCCCCATGTCCCAGTCTCACTCCCCTCCCATGTCCCAGTCTCACTCCCCACCATGTCCCAGTCTCACTCCCCCCCCATGTCCCAGTCTCACTCCCCCCCATGTCCCAGTCTCACTCCCCCCCCATGTCCCAGTCTCACTCCCCCCCCATGTCCCAGTCTCACTCCCCCCCCATGTCCCAGTCTCACTCCCCCCCCATGTCCCAGTCTCACTCCCCCCCCCATGTCCCTGTCTCACTCCCCCCCCCCCATGTGCCAGTCTCACTCCCCCCCCATGTGCCAGTCTCACTCCCCCCCATGTGCCAGTCTCACTCCCCCCCCATGTCCCAGTCTCACTCCCCCATGTCCCAGTCTCACTCCCCCCATGTCCCAGTCTCACTCCCCCCCCATGTCCCAGTCTCACTCCCCCCCATGTCCCAGTCTCACTCCCCCCCATGTCCCAGTCTCACTCCCCCACATGTCCCAGTCTCACTCCCCCCCATGTCCCAGTCTCACTCCCCCCCATGTCCCAGTCTCACCCCCCCCCATGTCCCAGTCTCACTCCCCCCATGTCCCAGTCTCACTTCCCCCATGTGCCAGTCTCACTCCCCCATGTCCCAGTCTCACTCCCCCCCCCATGTCCCAGTCTCACTCCCCCCCCATGTCCCAGTCTCACTCCCCCCCCATGTCCCAGTCTCACTCCCCCCCATGTCCCAGTCTCACTCCCCCCCCATGTCCCAGTCTCACTCCCCCCCCCATGTCCCTGTCTCACTCCCCCCCCCATGTGCCAGTCTCACTCCCCCCCCATGTGCCAGTCTCACTCCCCCCCCATGTGCCAGTCTCACTCCCCCCCCATGTGCCAGTCTCACTCCCCCCCCATGTCCCAGTCTCACTCCCCCATGTCCCAGTCTCACTCCCCCCCATGTCCCAGTCTCACTCCCCCCCCCATGTCCCAGTCTCACTCCCCCCCATGTCCCAGTCTCACTCCCCCCCATGTCCCAGTCTCACTCCCCCCCATGTCCCAGTCTCACTCCCCCCCATGTCCCAGTCTCACTCCCCCCCATGTCCCAGTCTCACCCCCCCCCATGTCCCAGTCTCACCCCCCCCCCATGTCCCAGTCTCACTCCCCCCATGTCCCAGTCTCACTCCCCCCATGTGCCAGTCTCACTCACCCCATGTCCCAGTCTCACTGCCCCATGTGCCAGTCTCACTCACCCCCTCTCCCCATGTCACTGATGCAGGAAGCAACGAGATGCTGCTGTGTACTGTAGCACAGCGCCACCTAATGGCCAAAAGAAAAATTGCAGCTGCAGACGGCTTTTTTCCCTCTGCTCCTGGCAAAATCGCCGCTGCTTCCTGCGCCCCCCCTAAACAATCTTGCGCGCCCCCCAGTTTGCGCACCGCTGTTCTACCTAATCCCATGTCTAGATCTAGGCGTACCATCGCATGATCGGAAATAATTATCTCTCCCATTTCTATGTTCACTATTTTGTTAAGTAGGTTCGGTGTTATAAGGATTGCATCAATTCTTGAAAATGGGTTATGTACGTTGGAGTAGAAAGAGAAGTCTCTCTCTAATGGGTTACCGTAATTTCCGGACTATTGAGCGCACCTGAATATAAGCCGCACCCACTGAATTTTAAAAAACTTATTATTTTGAACATCAATAAGCCGCACATGTCTATAAGCCGCAGGTGCCTACCGGTACATTGAAACAAATTACTTTACACAGGCTTTAACGAAACACGGCTTGTAACAAAAATAAATAGGCTTTAACGAAACACGGCTTGTAACAAAAATAAATAGGCTTTAACGAAACACGGCTTGTAACAAAAAATATAAAATTAGCGGTAAACAGTAGCCTACCAAGAAAGTCATTGGTCACTATCTTCCTCCTCCTTTGCACTGAAACCACTGAAGTCATCTCGTTCGGTGTCGGAGTTAAATAGCCTCAGAATTGCTTCATCCGATATTGGATCGTTTTCATTGTCGCTCTCGTCACTTTCATCCGGAGGCAAATCCCCCGCTGAGCCCTCTTCAACACGCAGCAGTCCAGCCTTTCGAAACCCGTTGATGATAGTGGATTTTTTGACAATGCTCCACGCTGTCAGGACCCACTGGCAGACTTGACCATTATTTGCTCTTCGCATGCGGCTCGTTTTAGTGAAGGATTTCTCCCCACTTGTCATCCAAGCCTCCCACTGAACACGGAGCGCCACCTTAAATGCACGATTTACACTGATGTCGAGTGGCTGCAAATACTTTGTTGTGCCCCCAGGAATCACAGCTGGAATTGAGTTTGTCCTCTTGATGGCTTCTTTCACCGAATCTGTTATGTGGGCCCTCATGCTGTCCAAAACGAGCAATGCCTTGTTCCTGTGAAAGAATCCTCCTGGTCGCTTGCCGTAACACTCCGTATGCCATTCATGCATTAGGCTTTCCGTCATCCATCCTTTCTTGTTGACTTTCACAACAATTCCTCTCGGGAATTTTTCTTTTGGCATCGTCGTGCGTTTAAAAATCACCATCGGTGGAAGCTTTTCTCCCGATGCCGTGCAGCTCAGAACACAGATGAAGTGCGTTTTTTCATGCCCAGTTGTTTTCAACGTGACGGATGATTCGCCTTTCCTGTTGACAGTCCGAGTGAGAGGCAGGTCAAACGTCAGAGGAACCTCATCCATATTTATGATGTCGTGCGGGCCAATGGAATGCTCCGCTATCTTTGCATCAGTGAATTTGCGGAAGTTTGAAATTTTTTCCTCGTAGTTGGGAGGGAGCTGCTGACACAGACTCGTCCGTACCCTGATGGACAGGCCTTTACGTCTCATAAATCTGAGACACCACGATGGTCCACCTCTAAAATCCTCAAACTTCATTGCGGTGGCGATTGTTTTGGCTTTCAGTCGGATCTGCACAGTTGAAACACCTCGGCCGTCTGCTCTCTGTGTGTTGACCCAGTCTTCGAGCTCATTTTCTAGTTCGGGCCATCTGCTTTTGTTCCCTCTGAAAGCTTTAGTTGTCTTTTTGCACTGAGTCAATTCCTCACGCTGCTGTTTCCAACGTCTTATCATCGACTCATTAAGACCAAGCTCCCGTGCAGCAGCTCTATTTCCTTTTCCAACAGCCAGATCAATCGCCTTCAACTTGAAAGCTGCATCATACACTGGCGACACACTTTATTCGAGCTTGGCTAGTCCCACGAATTCGGGTATACCCGGGTGTATTGAGGTTTGTGACTGTTTTCTGCCCGAGTACATTGAGTTATTTTCCAAACAGGGATTGAAGCATTTTATTCCCGCTGGCTGCAATACTGCACAGTATATATATATAAACTGCATTACAATTCATGAATTTATGCCATCTGGTAGACACGCGAAGCATTGCAGCCTATTAAATCCTAATCATTATCATTTAACAGATCAGCCGCCCATCAGCCAGGCATGAACCCAGGCTGGGAAGGCAAATGCAACGGGGCTTGTCAGAGGTGAGGAGCGGCGCATTCCAGGTATCTGCCAGGTACATACCGGGTATTTGCTCGAATAAAGTGTGTCGGTGCAGTATGCATTTCTCCGTGTCTTTGCCATGATGAGGGTGACAAAATGACTACCGTAATCAGAATTATGGGAAGTTTGAGCTCGATTTAATCTAAACAGTAAACAAAAAAGTTGTTTGACCTTAACCCGTTCGGCAATTTCATTGGTCTAATGAAAGCTTCATGCCGCCAAAAAACTGAGCACGTCACAGAATGTGTTTTTTTGAAGAAAAAAAATTTGAAAGCAGGAAAAATCCATATATTAGCCGCGTCATTGTTGAAGCCGCGAGGTTCAAAGCGTGGGGAAAAAGTTGCGGCTTATAGTCCGGAAATTACGGTAAGTGTTCTCCATCCATCCACTACCCCTATTGCTGTTTTAATCAATGTCATGTTTTTGTTTGGATACTATCTGTGGGAGTGCTGTCTTTGTGGCTTGATCTGTCCAAGAACATGTCTTGATCTGCATTCCAGTCTCCTCCCAGGACAATATTCCTGTGTTTATATTTCAGTATCTTGTTTATTGTCTCTTGAAAAAACTCAAGACTTGTGGTCATTTGGTCCATATACATTACCTAGGAGGTTAATCTGTTCCCCCACTCCTGACCTCCGCCGCTATAAATCTTCCCTCACTGTCTCTCTCTGTGTTAATTATTTCTAGGGAAAGGTTTTTATTTATAAATATAGCTATTCCCGCTTTCTTTCTTATAGCCGAAAAAGACACTATGTCCTACCCAATCTCTTTGGAGTTTACTACTTTCTTTTTTTTATAACTTTCATTTTTATTTGGTTTTACAATGCATAACATTACATCACCACCCAATAGCATGTATTAATGGGTAACCATATGCGTCCAAACGAACTTGACTGCTATACAAGACGACAGACAAACGACATCTACAGACGAAATGGGACAAAACATGACTTACCAGACTGGGACGGGACACATGGGGTGGGGTACCTGTGCGAGCAGGCGGGGGAAAGGGAGGCACCGAAGATTGCTTCTGCGGGGGGAGGAGCTGCACCTTGGTATGTGACCTAACTTGCTCTCTACGGCCGGTAGAAGCGCCCTACTCTATCCGTTGCTATGTCATCGTCTGGTCTGCTTTGCTGAAGGAGAACACATCTGATTTTATTAGTGCAAGATTGTGTCGGCGTCTATCCCCGGGATGTCTATTTGGGCTAACCATGGGGCCCAAACTTTTAGAAATTGAGCCAGAGTCGTTGACCCAACTAGTCAACTGTTCCATCTGGCAGATATGCCAAATTTAGTTCCTGATTTTGGGTAAGGCTGGTAATTCCGGTTGTTTCCACAATGCTGCGATCTCACACCTTGTGGCGGTTGCGAAATGCGCCACCAATTTGTGTGTCGCGTTGGACACACCCCGGATCCGTCTGCCCACTAGGAACAGCCTGCCCACTAGGTCCAGGGGGATCTCCAAGTTGAGTATCCGCTGTAACCAATCTCTAATGGTTTCCCAAATCGGGACCATGTTCGGGCAGGACCACAGCATATGTTTTAAGTCAGCGATTTCCCCGCACTGTTTTGGGCAGAGCGGGGAATATCCCCTGATGAATTTAGCGAGTTTTACTGGGGTATGATACCACCGCATTAGGACTTTATATGCGTTCTCCTTCAGCGTGGCGCATATTGAGCTTTTAGCTGATGTTTGTAGGATTTGATCCCAGTCCTCGTCCTCTAGCGTCTCCCCTAAATCTGTCTCCCATTGTCGCATGTATTTCAGTCGGGGGGCATCCGCTCTCTCTGGACAGATCACCTCCCTGTACATCCTAGATGTTAGTCCCCTCGTGTCCGTTTCTCTAGAACACAGCTGTTCAAAATTGGTACGCGCTGGTCGAATTGGAAATTTGTTATAAAATGCCCTGACCTGGAGGAATCTAAAAAATTCTGTGTTTGGCAGTTTTTTCTCTGCTTTAATCATTTCGAACGTCTTGATAAATTTCCTTCCTTCCAGGTCTTTCAATCTTTTATACTCCGCCTGCGTCCATTTCAGAAATCTGTTACCTAACAGCCCTGGAGCAAAATCCGGATTCCCCACCAGGGGGGTCATCAACGATTGTTTAGTGGTCAGATTAGACTTAGTAGACTCCCAGACCGTCAGCGAGTTCGCAATTGCGCAGAGCGGCATCTTTATTGATTTCTTACATTTTTTTGGGAGCCAGATTAGATCGTGTAACTGCACTGGGGCGCAGCACTCTTTTTCTAGGGCTACCCACCGTCGTTTGGCGGGGTTCGAGTGCCATTGGACAATTTGGCATAGTTGTGCCGCCTTATAGTATGCCATCAAGCAAGGTACCGATAACTCCCCTTTCGACAGCGGCCTTATCAGTAAGCCTTTTGCAATTCGTGGGCTTTTTTTTGTTCCAAATGAATTGAATGATATGAGCCTGCAGTGCGAGGATCTCAGCCTGAATGAGCGGTATTGGGAGGGCTTGAAACAGGTATAGCATTCAAGGAAGTAAGTTCATTTTTACGCTATTGATCCTGCCAAACCAAGAGATGCCATAGCCCGCCCAAACCCTGAGATCCTCCCTCAGCTTCTTCATTAATTTGGGAAAATTAGCTTTGTATAAAGTTTTGTATTTGATATATACCCCATAATATTTGATTACGGAGGGCTGCCATTTAAAATTGAAATTGAGCTCTACCAATTTTTCGACCGGTTTGGCTAGGTTAATATTGAGGGCTTCCGACTTGGACTGGTTGATTTTGAATCCCGAGACCATGTTAAATGTTCTCAAGATCTCGAAGACGTTGGGCAGAGAGGTGAGAGGTTTTGATAACGTCAAAATCACATCATCCGCATAAAGTGCCACCTTATGCGATTGCTCTCCTACATCTATCCCTGATATATCGGGGCTTAATCTGATATTAGCTGCAAGGGGTTCTATGCAAAGGGCAAATAACAAAGGCGATAATGGGCACCCCTGTCTCGTCCCGCTAATGATGTGAAATAATTCCGAGGGGAATCCCTGGTGTTGCACTCTTGCCGTGGGGCCATTATAAAGGGCTAAAATCGCCTCTAGGAGGCGCCCCCGAAGCCAAACGCCCCCAGCGTCTCTCAGAGGTAGGGCCAGTCGATCCTGTCAAAGGCCTTTTCCGCATCCAGACTTAATACCATTGACGGGATATTTTTTCTTTTGGCCAGATCGATCAAAACGATAATCCGTCTGGTATTGTCTGCCGCTATAAAACCAACTTGATCCGGGTGTATCAGCCCGGGAAGGACAATGCCCACCCTGTTAGCTATAAGTTTAGAGAATATTTTGATATCAGAATTGATCAGGGATATAGGCCGGTAGCTCTTATAGTCTGCCGGGTCCTTTCCGGGTTTGTGGATCAGTGAGATGGACGCCTGGAGCATCTGCGCTGGGAAGGACGCCCCTGCCAGTATCCCATTAAATAGTTTCAGCAAGTGAGGAGCCAGGATTTTACTATATTTCTTATAATATAAATTTGAAAAGCCGTCTGGCCCAGGGGCCTTGGCTGGCTTTAGGGACTTCATTACCTCTGATAGTTCCTCTAGAGTGAAATCCCCCTGCAGCGCCTCTCTTTCCTCCCTGCCCAGCATCGGCAGCTGCGCCTCAGCTAAGAATTTCTCTAATGTGTCCGTGGTCTTTTGAGTGTGGCTGACCTTGTCCCCGTCGTAGAGTGTCGCGTAATAGTTTTTAAACACTTCTACAATCTGTCTAGGATTGGAGGTAAGGTCCCCCCTCTGGGATTTGATGGATGCTATACGAAAATTTGGAAGCTTGTTTCGGAGCTTATTGGCTAGTACGGTATCTGGCTTGTTGGCTTGTTCATAGAATCTGCACTTGGACCATGCTAACTCCTTTTCGGCCTGGGAGGACAGCACTAGATTAAGCTTAGTTTTAATATCTGATAGCTCCTTCCAGATGTCTTGATTTTTATTGGTTTTATGCTGTGCAGTGAGTTGTGCCAATTTCTCCCGCAGCTCTATTATCTTTTTCTCTTTCCCTCTTTTACATCTAGCTGCTATATTCATTAGTATTCCCCTTAGGGTAGCCTTATGGGCCTCCCATAGCGTGGACTGTGAGGATACACTCCCTTCATTTTCTTGAAAGTATTCCTTAATCCGGTCCCCGATTTCAGCTTCCGTTGCGGGAGCTTTTAATAGGAGCTCGTTGAGCTTCCAGTTTGCTCCAGGTCTGTAGTGTATCTAGTGTACACCTCAGCTCTACCGGTGCGTGGTCTGACCACTTGATATCATGGATCTCAGTATGGCCGACCACGGGGACCACTCTGTTGGATACTAGGAGGTAATCTATCCTACTGTAACTGTTGTGGGGGTGGGGAAAAAAAGTATATTCACGGGAGCCTGGGTGTTGTTCCCTCCAAATGTCTACTAGCTGACAGTCTTGTATGCCCTTGTGTATTGATAGTACGTCCAGTTTGTCGGTAGAGTTAGTTCCCGTACATCTGTCCAAGTCTGGGTCTAACGCGTGATTGAGATCTCCTGCTAAGAAAATATTGCCTTTCGCTACTTTATGCAGCTTGTTGAAGAAGCAATTAAAGAATGCTGAGTTTTGTTCGCACGGGGCGTAGATTGAGGCTAATGTTAGGTTTTGGCCCTGGATTTGGCCCTATTACTATAATAAATCTACCTTCCTTGTCTGTGGATTTTCTCTATGGAAAGCGCTAATCGATTGTGCACCACTATAGCTACCCCTCTTTTTAACGTTAGCAGAGGCCAAATAAAAAGATCTATAGTTTTATCTAGATATTTTGGGTGATTGGTGTTTGAAAAGTGTGTTTCCTGCAGGAAGATGATATCTGCCTTCTTCCGATTATAGTCCCTAAATGCTATTCTGCGCTAGTCTGGACTGATAAAACCTTTAACATTATGTGACACCATGATTAGCTCTCTACTCATCTTTGCTGGTATTGGTGCTTGCTCCGATATCAGGTATGGACACGAGCTGTGTGCCGTTCGCTGCTGTGACCGGTACTTCTGCTGTTATCCTTCTGCATCTCCTCCGGATCCGATACATATGGGTGCTGGAAGGGGGATAGGAAGACACGAGGGGGGGGGGGGGGAAACATTGAGACAAACACAACACATACATCATGGTCTCAGGGCCCTGGCATAAATACTCTGGTCCTGAGTCCAGCGCCCTTGGGTGCACAGTGGAAGCGGCCAAACTCTTCCTCCTCCTTCGCCTTGCTCCCCCTCCCACCTTAATTCCCACCCAGGGGACTTCGCCGGTAACCTGGATCGAGTTCATCTTGTGCCCCGGCGATCGGCCCATGCGGATTCCGGTGCAGGCCCTAACCCCTGCTGTCCGGCCCCACTCTTTTAGTTGCTATAAACAAAAACTCTCCTATGCTGGGTTCCCCTCACCCTAAATGCCTTCTAAACAGCTACCGGACCTAGCACCCCTTCTCTGCGACTGCTTTTCCCCTGATGTACTTCACTGTGTGGAGCGTGCTACCCCTGCGTGGTGCATGGCCAGACGTGCCGCAGAATCCTATATTTCGAGTGGCATTTGTGATCGGGGTTACCGCATGTATTGCTGTTATGTTCCTGGATCCTTGACTATACCTGAGTTATCTATATCTTGGTTACGTGTGTCCCCTCTGCCTCCCTCCTGATCCCGCCCCACCATTTCTAGCTTCTTAATTTGATGCAGCCTTCTCACCTTACTCCTTCCCCCGTTTAAACTCCTCGTCTTCTCTAATATCTCTCCATCACTTCCACTAGTCCCTTCACTTTGCTAACCTACTCTTGCCTTCTAACTTATCACCTTCTCGTCACATTCCTTCTCGTCTACTTGCCTTTTCCTCTCTACCTCGACTCCCCTCTCTGCTCCTCTCTAGTCCAGCCTCCAACCCTTCTATCTACTTCCTCTCTCGTCCTTACCGTCCACCCTATGCCACCTACTTGTTCCACTTGCTCTATCACCCCTCACTATGCTTCACTTCCCCCTCCTTGCTTATCATCTAACGTCCCCTGCCCCTCTTCCTTCTTTGGCCTCCTTTTCCTTACGACCCACGCCACTCTTTTGCTGCCCCCTAACCTTTCTCTCTCTCCGCCGCCCCCTGTGTTCTGTCAAAAATCACTTCCACACTCTTTCTTTTAATGTCTCCGGTATAGTCCGCGCTGTTCACTCCGTGCTTCTTCGGGGCTGTCCATGTTCTGCATCGTGGCCTGTCTGGTGCAGCTCCATCTCCTTTGTTGTGTAGCGCGGGCCCCAGGCGGTCTCCTTCCTCCGGCGCTCGATCCCCTGCATGTTGGTGCTGCGACTTCCGGCTCTTCTGAATTACGTGGTTGCCGGTGTTTCCTGCGACCCGTGCCACCTCCAAGATGGCCGCCCTGGGTCCCGCCGCTTCCGGTGCCGTATTTCCAGTGGACGCCATTTTGGAATGGGCAACTCACCGAGGCGGACGCATCGTCAGCAGCGCTTCCCGCTCGACCCGATCTTCCTGGTTCTGCGTGCCACGCTGAATGCGCTGTCTCTTGGGCGCCATGCCGCCTCCACGAGGTAAGTCAAGTTTCTTTTTAACAGGCTTCCACTGTCCATAGTATGGTGTTTGAAGGATATTGCAAGCCTCAGCGGTAGCTAGCTTTGTAATGGGCCATAGGCTCCTACGACGGGCCAGGGTGGACTGTGCTAGGTCTTGGAAGACCAGTACTTTTGCCCCTTCAAACTCCATGTTGGCGGCATTCCTTGCTTTTTGCAGCACCTTCTCCCTTGCCGTGTAATAATGGAGCCGCACAATAATGTCCCGCGGCTGTTCATTTGATTGCGGCCTGGAACGCAGTGCTCGGTGGCACCTGTCCATTATGAGCTTGTCTTTTGGAGTGTCCGGGCAGAGATGCTCCAGCCACCGCGCCACATACTCCTCACAGTCCCCAATGTTCTCCGGTATCCCCCACCACAATACTCGGGCAAACCCTTTTTCTTGGGGGTTTTGGTGAGCTTTTTCGACATCCCTGCAGTTGTAGCTTGTGTGTGCTTTGTTTTTCGGCGTTTACCGTTTTTTTCCGTTTTTGTATGTGTCATTGTATAGAGCGAGGCACGGAGCTAAAAGGCTATGCTGCCATACTCCTTGCCATCGCGCATGCGCCTCCCTACTACTTTCTTTTGAGTCTAAATGCGTTTCCTGTAGAAATGCTATATCTGCTTTTTGTTTTTTTTAAGTAATTTAGTACTTTTTTGCATTTTATGGGATTGTTGAGTCCCTTGACATACCATGTTATTATTCGTGTGTGCATTTTATATATGCGTGTGTTCGGTGAATTCTATGTATGTGTTCTTTGTCTCTTTCCTGGTTCTTGTTGATTATTTTATTCTGGGGATTCTTATTCCTTTCTGCTTGTTTCCAACACTTTTTTTTTTTTTTTTTTTAATCCGGCATGTCAACGTGATCTCTGCCGCTAATTGCTAAATTATAACTTCTAACTTTTTTAACTTTTAACTTTCTTATCTTTTCTGGACTTCACTTTTTTCCAGAGGTGTACTTTCTGACTTCCTGGACAGTATATCAGGTGTATCTCCTTGTGTGTGCACTTTATCCTCCGCATACCTGCTGGGGGATATATTATTTTTTATTTTTATTATTTTTTGCGGTTTTCTATACTGTATTACTTTTATATTTCTTTTTACTTGCCCTTCAGATGTTCTGGCCTTATTTATTAATAAGTTTGTTTGTATGTTAAGTTATCTTTGTGTCCCTTTTGCTTGACCCAGTGAATTTCCTGTTTATGTTGTGAGTGCTATGTAGGTTGGGTTTACACCCCCTCCATCTATTGTCTTGGTCCCATTGTTTTATGTTCATGTGTTTGTGTATCTGTGTACCTCTCGTCGGTAGCATAGTTTCTCGTCTTTGTCCCCCTTGGGGATCGGTCTTTTTCTTGCTGTTGTGGTTTCTGTTTC
The DNA here is from genome assembly GCF_040206685.1 of Ascaphus truei. Taxonomy (NCBI): domain Eukaryota; kingdom Metazoa; phylum Chordata; class Amphibia; order Anura; family Ascaphidae; genus Ascaphus; species Ascaphus truei. Next base: position 412,215,776 of record NC_134486.1, on the reverse strand, counting down.
TATCTGATATCTGTCATTGTCTCCTCTTGTTCTATCTATATTGCTCCACCCCAGTTGCGATACAGGGAGCTCATTGGAAGTATACAACGATAGGAAAACAATAAGAAAACACAGTTAGGTTAGTGCATGATATTATCATACTATTGTGGTTTACATTTGCCTCTTCTTTTCCCTTTATCCCCCCCTCCCCTCTCTTCTCCCCCTCCCCTCTCTTCCCCCCGCTCCCCTTTCTTTCCCTCTTCCTCTCCACTTCCCCTCCCTCCCTTTCCCTTGCCCCTTTCCCTCGCCCCCTCCTTTTCCCTCCCCTCCCTCCCTTTCCCTCCCCTCCCTCCCTTTCCCTCCCCTCCTCCCTCTCCATTTCCTTCTTCTCTTCCCCTTCTCTCCCTCTTCCCCCATCTCGTATCCTGAGGCAGCTTTTGTCCCCCCTCACTTGTTCGTTCTTTCATGCCTCCCCCCCTCCTGGTTTGATCAATATTTCGCATCAAGTCCAAGATATATATGTGTGTTTGTTGGTATGGAATTATAGAACAAGGGATCCATGTGGGGTATGATCGCGTGCATACATACACACCTGTACACAAATACCTATATATACATACACATACAGTACACATGTATTCTCATGCACCCACATACATGCCCACACACACATATATATATATATATATATATATATATATATATATATATATATACATATATATATACATATATACATATATCCATACACACCCACATTTATTTTTTATTTTTTATAGCAATAAAGGGTCATCTGTACTAATTCAGTCACTTTCGGACAAAATGGGCATCGGGGCTCTGCATACATCTCCTTCAGCGTTCATCATCTCTTGCGGCGTTCCGATCCTCCTCTGCGCCCCTGGTTGCTGTCATCCTTGCCACATACTTTTCCGCCTGGTCGTGGGAGGTGAAGGTCTTTACTCCTGAATCGGTATATATTCTTAGGGTTGCCGGATGTATTAGCGCAAATTTCTGTTTTTGCTTGAATAGGGTGATACAAACTGCTGAATTCCCTCCTCTTTTGTGAGACCGTTGCCGAATAGTCCTGGAAAATCATAATTCGCTTGGTCTCATATGTCTATTGATCCAATTCTTTGAAGGCTTTGATAATCCTTACTTTGTCAATGAAATTGAGGATCTTTGCTATTATCGGTCTAGGTTTAGTTTCTTGATCTTGCCTTGCAGCACCCATTCTGTGTGCTCTCTCGATCTTTATTGCATGGTCTGCGGAGAGCCCAAGGTGCTCTGGGATCCATTTTTTGCAGAACTTGTTTGATATTTATTTGATAAAGTTGATATTGTTTTACTGATTCAGGCACCCCTAGCAGTCTGATATTATTTCGTCTAGACCTATTTTCAAGGTCATCCACTTTTTCCTCCAGTATGCAGTCTTTTTTTTTCTCAATTCTTCTACTGCTTGGTGTGTTTCAGATATTTCATCCTCCACATTGCTGATTCTAGCTTCAGCCTCTTCTATTCTTGCGGTGTGTGCTATAAGTTCGTTTTTCAGCTCATCTATGGATTTCTTTACTTTGTCAATTTTTTGCTCTAACTGTGGCATAATCTCCCTAGCCACATCCTTAGCAATATTTACATAGTCTGACCTTGTGTGTCGCTGGTTGCCTGCTTCATCGGTTTGGGCTGATTCTCCTGCAGCTGCCTCATGGCTGTCGGCCATTTTGGGAGTCTCTTTCCTTCTCTCTCCTTTATCTTGTCTCTGCTACTGTTTTGGAGCCATCTGCCTGTTCCTGGAGAGAAATTTCTCCATGCATTAGTCTCCGCCTGTTTGGGGGCTTGTCCCTTTAACTTCTGGAGGTGATTTGCCGGCGGTTGGTGAGGAGTTACGGCGGTTTTCCCCGACGGACCAGCAGAGCTCCTGTCAGTGCGACTTCACAGGCCTGGCGCCATACCGGAAGTCTCGAGCAATTTTTTTTTGAGCGATTCAGTCTTTTATCACTCACATCACCGCTTACTGAATAGCAGTAGACATTTTGGGCGATAAGTGCTTGATAAGTGGCTTATGAACGCTTACTGCATAGGCCCCTAAGAGTTCCCCTCACAACCTTATACTTATGGTTGGAGTGCCCATGGACCCAAATATAGATTCTGTGCTACCTAGGCATGAACTGGGTATCCCCCTTAACTTAGCTACAGGGACACTTTGCATCCCTTTGCCCCATTTACCTTTCTGGGCTGTGCTGAAGCAGGATACCCTAGTGGTGAGTCGTGCAAGCGTTTTCAAGGGAAAATATTGCCGGGACAATGTGCCTACGTGTATCCGAGAATCAGGCATGATTCCAGGGTACATTTTTAGGGGAACAGACAACTCCGGACCCCAACTAACTAGGCACATTCTGACACTTTCTCCACAAATCCCCCCTTGAAACTCATACCCCAGCAATCCCTGCTTGCTGGCATCCCTGGAAAGGCAAAAACACAAAAAAGCTTTATTACCGCAAAGTACAGGTTATGCAGTTATAGTTACTGGGCTCAAGTGCTGACACTCTTGAAACCTAATTTTCGGATCGAAGGTAACCTTTATTAAGAGCCTGGTTACCCCCTCATCGTCACAGAGTGTGCTATATAAAGATCCCCCAACTGTGCCATGTCTCAAATGTCAAGAACACTAGTAGGTCATGGTGACATGAATAGCTTATTTTTACAATACAGGTGATACCTTTATTCCTTTGCTGCTATGGTTTTCCATGTAAAAGCTATGACAAACAATTATCTTATTATTTTACTGTAACTTTCCGTTCATCGTTTCCATTTAGTATTTCTGTAGTTTAAATTTGCATATGTGCAGATCCTTTGACATTTTGGGCCTCATGAAGTAACGTTCATAAGCCATTTATCGACCACTTATCGGCCAAAATGCGTACTCCGATTCAGTAAGCGGCGATAAATGCCTGTATAGCCACTTTTCTGAATGTTCATAAACACGCGCGATTCTAGTAGCCGAGAGTAGGTTATCGACGCCTATCGCCGCTCTAGAATGGCGATTTTCTCCCCAAATCCAAACGCCAGAAAAAGCTGGCAAGTTGGTGGGGAGAAGCGTCGATAAGGCGGCGAGACGGCACTTAGAACATTTTTGGCCTTTTTCCTGCCTCGGATTGATGCCGGGGTTCTCCGGAGCTGATAACCATTAATACCAGCACTGGAGATCCCCGGCATGCATCCGATGCAGGAAAAATGCATTTACAGCCACTTCATTACCTTAGCTGCTAACCGTTAAGGCAATGAAGGGGTTAACAACCCGTGCCAGGCTTATTGTGGCTAGCGGGTGTGGGTAAAGGGGGTATTTGGCCCTTAGTGGGTGTTTAGGCCTTGCGGGGGTGTTGCGGGGGACTTAACCCCTTCATTATCTTATTTAGTACCGCTAAGATAATGAAGGGGTTAACCCTACCGCTACCCACCAGCAAGGTCTAAACACCCATCCTTAGGACTAATACCCCCTTCACCCACCCCCGCTACCCACAATAAAAACTACACAACAGCCCCAATACCCACCTTCTAGGCCCCAATAAACATTGCAATATTTAATAAACACCAATACACCCCTCCCCCCGTTCCCTCCATACTGTAAAACCATGATTTATTTTTTAACATAGAAACAATAGGGGAGCCCCTGCTACTGCCACAATGGTTGTAATGGTAAGCGGTGCTATTGGGTAGTGATGAATACAGAACTGGTAGAGAAAGAACCCAAATAAAGCACTCAAGCTTACCCTCTGGTGATTAATGTAGTGTTTAAAACGTAATCTTTATTATTGAGCAACCAAATAAAATAAAGGGTATTAAAATGACAAACTGAAGGTATGTGCTGGATCCAAATACTGACAGCCGTATAGGCTCAGGATCCTAATATGTAAGTGCGTCAATAGAACATACTACTAGCACACTAGATAACAGACCTTGTGAGGGATCTGTAAGGGAGTAAATACGTACAGGGAAATCTCATACACAAGATAACATTCGCTGTAAATCACTGGGACAAGTGACCTAATAAACCAAGGTAAAGAAAATAGAGTGATTGGATTTACAGTTGCCGGTGGGTAATTATGGTGTCACATTTATATTATATTGGTATACCACAATTCAACCAGCAATAAACAAATGTGATCAGAGCTCAGCTGAGTGCTCTCTGTGTAACTGTGGGCAATGGTGTTTCTGACTTGAGCTCAGGTAACCTATAGGGGATCTTCAGCAGTGATCAAGGTAGGTGTATATATCCAGTGGTCGACAAGTCACCAAAAAATCGACTACCCGAACAAAAAAATATACTCGCCACCTAATACCACACGTGTGCTGCTTGGGCCAATAGGAGCTCGCCACGATGTTAAATCCACTCGCCCGGGGCGTCCAAATGTATAGGTTTGTCGAACACTGTATATATCTATCAAAATCAGGTACGCTGAGATGGACCTGCTAAGGTAAATACTTAGGGCCAATGACACTGTATACGGTCCCTATAGATACAGACCCCTGAGCGTAGATAGGTATATCTGTACAGCTAGCACCAGTACTTTGACCTCAAATAACCTTGGGGTGAAACATTTGTTATAGAGGATGTCCTCTGTCCACCCTGTGCGTTAGAAAGGTTTGTAGCATGTAGGTACTGAGGCATCAATTGCAATGGAACATCAAAGTCAGCTATGTAAAGCACAGATGAGGCAGCTTCTACTGTTCACAGAAATTTAATTTGTACTGATAGGTTTTATTTTTTAACATACAGACTTAATACCCCAGGCCTACGGTATTCCCCGGTGGGCCCGACGGGTGTCCGCAGGTCCCACAGTGCACCAGAGAGGGGTGCCCACAGGTGTCTGGGGGTCTCCGGGTGGTCCCCGCGGGTCACCGTGGGCCCCAATGGGGTCAACGGGTGGGCCTGCGAGTGCCTGGGGGTCCCCGGGTCATCCCCACAGCTGTGGGGCCCCTGGTTCTTCCCTGCAGGTGGTACCCGTGGGCGTCCGGGGGTCCTCAGTTGGTCTCCATAGGTCCCCGCAGACCTAAGGTACCAACCCTGTATGTCAACAAATAAAACATGGGTCTACATTTAAAAAAATACCCCCCCCAACAAACACACAGTAATGGGCAAAATAACTATTATCCAGATATGGATAATAGATTATTTGGCCATTAAACACAACATTAACCAGCATAAATACACTAAATAAATACAGTTCTATTTACCACAGCAATATGAAGGTCGTCCTTGTCAGCATACTGCAGGTTCTCCGATGCCAGAAAGCATACATACATAACAAAAACATTCTAATGGCCCCTAACCCCTTCTTCACCTTAGCGGTTAATAACCCGCAGGGTCCACCTGAGGGCCCGCAGACCCCCGTGGGAACCACCCGAGGGCCCCCAGACAACTATGGGGATGACCCAGGGACCCCCAGACACTAGCGGGCCCACCCGTGGACCCCATTGGGGCCCGTGGGGATTACCTGGAGGCACACGCGCCTAGCGGGGACCACCCAGATACCCCCAGACACCTGTGGGCACCCCCCTCTGGTGCATTGTGGGGCCTGCGGACAACCGTAGGCCTGGGGTGTTAAGCCTGTATGTTAAAAAATAAATCATGGTTTTACATTATGGAGGGGCAGGAAGGGGGGGTGTGTTATATTGATGCTTAGCAAATGTTTTTTTATATACATTTAATTCTTAGTGTAGATGTGCAGGGGGTCTCCGGAGTAGAACCGCATTGGTTTTATGTCCGGGGACACCCTGCTTTCCGAGATACAGGCCCCTTTATGTTGTCACGTGATCGGGACATTTACATGCATAGGAGATACCGGCACCCCATAAAGGGGCCTGTATCTCTGGAAACAGTGGAGCCCCGGACCTCAAACCAACGCGGTTCGTCTCCGGCTCCGGAGACCCCCTGCACATCTATACTAGGAATAAAATGTATATTAAAAAACTTAATTTTCGGGCGAGATTTTTGCTGGCAGAGGCGGCTCTCTCTGAGCAGCTCTCTGCAGCAGAAATGTTTCGCCGGGTTAGGTCTTCTCAGAGGCTCAATCCTATTGCAGGCAGCAAATCACTCGTTTTTGGAATTTTGCTATGACAGGTAATGAAGGCTTTCTGAATACCGTGATAGCAACGCTCCAAAATACGGCAATATAAATGGCTCAGCGATATTTTTTTGGTACCTTTACTGCATAGGCCCCTTTGTCTTGCTCTACAAATGTTCATAGTACAACTGCCTTGGAGTTGTGACACCCTCTGATTAAGAATCTCTGTAGTATACATTATGCATTAAGTGTTGATCATGCAATACGTATTTTCTTTAAAAAAAAAACAACTTTGCAATATTGACAAGCTCTGGAATTGCTGAAGTTTTCTTTTATAATTTTTAGTGGGAAGCCCTCTTGAAAGGAGTAAGTAGGCTTTTGCCGCTCTAGAATGCTTTTTTTCTGCATTGGATTGATGCTGGGAGTCTCTGGAGCTGATACCCTTTAATATCACCCACGGGGACCCCTGTGGGGCCCCTGGACACCCATGGGAACCACCCGAGGGCCACCAGTCACCCGTGGGAACCACCCGATGGCCCTCAGACCCTCGTGGGGATGACCTGGGGACCCTCAGACACACGCGAGGACCACCGGGGACTACTTGTGGGCTCCCAGACACCCACGGGACCACTTGGAGGCCCCCAGACACCCGCGAGGACCAACCGGGGACCCCTGCCGTCCTATAATATCAATCCTGTGAAAAAAATATAATATATTTTATGTGGGGGTACAGGGGGTGGGTGGTGTTTTAGTGGTTATTACTTATTTTAATACACATTTTATTACTAGTGTATTGTAGCAAGGGGTCCCCGGACCGGAAATAAACGCGGTTCTGCTCTGGAGACCACCTGCTCATCTACACTAGTAATAACATTTAAATAAAAAATATATACATTTCGGGGGAGATTTGCACAGGGAGAGGCGGCTCTCTCTGAGCAGCTCTCAGCAGCAGATATAACTCGCCGTCTAAGGCCTTTTCAGGGAGGCATTTATCACATCGCCGGCAACTCGCCTTCTTTGTAAATTTTGCTATCACAGGTAATCAATGCTTTCTGAATACCGTGACAGCAACGCTCACAAAAACGGCGATTTAAATGGCCCGGTGATTTTTTTTTTAATGAACCTTTAGTGCATAAGCCCCTAAGACTTTTTTCATACTGTATATTCTTTAATCTTTTTAATTATTTAAAATGTCACCAATGTATTTATTAATATGGATACCAATACTACTGTATAGATGTTAATTAAACATTGTATAATGCAGCACATTTCACATAATTGTATATTTCAGGCCAGATATAGAGAAGCAAGAGAACAACGTAAAATGAAAATAAACGCTGCGTATAGGTACATATTTGAAATCTTGGCGGACCAGCTTGCTTTGGATCCTGCAACTGTTGAAGAATTAATATTGGATGGCCACTCTGTAAGTTAATGTTTTATATAATGTTAACATTTAATTGTGAGACAGGAAGCTTCAATAAGAGGAATCCTAATTTTGGTCAAAAAATTTAAAAAGCACATCAATGCTTTTTTTTTTGTTACTTAAGATTTTATTAATTTTCAAAATTTAGGGAAGGGGATTCAGAGAAAAAAAAGGGGGTTCATTTATACGTATAATCTGGTTAAATCACAATTGGGGGGGAATTAGGGGAAGAGGGGAGAATACAGCATTTGTACACATAAAATACAGTTTTGATACAATATAGATCACAACGTTCAAAGTATATTAATCTAAATGTGGAGATATACCCACATGTTGGAACCAAGGGGCCCAAGTCACTGAGAAATGTGAGGTGGAGCCATTAGATAGGCAGAGAGTTTTTCCATATACACTATGTGCCAATTTTTATTGTTTATTTGGTGTATATGGAGGGCCGATTGTTTCCAATTCTTGGCGATAGTGCACCTAGTGGCAATTTGGAAAATTATTTTGGCTTCCCTTTTATTTTGGTTTCCATTGGTTTCCCTAGTAATGTACATGCTGGATCATGGGGAACATTGATCCCCAGGATCCTATATATCAAGGCAAACACTTCCCTCCATAGTGGTTCAATTTTAGGGCATGACCAGAATATACGCAGTATACTCCCCATATCACTGCAATTACGCCAGCACAATGGGGAGACACCTGGGAAAAAAGAATGTAGTCTGATAGGTGTCATGTACCATCTGAATATTAGTTTGTAGATATTCTCCTTGATCACAACACAATGAGTTTTTGGAGGCAGCCTCTGTGACAGTGAAGGGGTACCCAGGCCATTAATAAAGGTATTTGGCCTGGCTGGGTGCCCCTGAGCCATATTGGGGAATTGTAAAATGTCAGCTCTGCATCCCAATAATGGCAGAAACACTGTGTTTTGTGATAAAACTGTATATGTGTGTCTTATTATTCCAGGAGTGTTAAGCAGCGGACATATCCCGGCTTCAGCACAGACAAGATTAGTAAGACCGGGCACGGGAATGAATTACATTCAGGTCCCCCTGTATATGCCCGAGAACCCCAGAACCAGGGGGGGTTCAGAGTAAAGTAATTTTAAGATTATGTGTATAACTGTGGCAGTGTTTGCGTGTAAGCGCGTGAAAGGAAAAATGGTTTTAAAACCTAGCAGGTGGCGTTTTGCTACCTTTCGCTAGGAAGCTGCCAGAGCGCTGAGATTTGCTGTGTGCGCTATTAGGGTAAAATCATGAAAAAGTATATAGCTCAATTTTTATAAAGTTATATAAAAATTGATGAATTAAAGTCCCCCTATTTTAATTGTACAAAGATGTTAGGCATGTTGGGATTTTCATTCAGGCGCCCGGAACAGAGGGAACAGTTAATTTACAAGTACTGTCGTTTAGAAATGTATGGCAGGACATTCCTGCAAGGTAATGGGGCATATTCAACCCCTGGACTTGTAAAGCAGCTCGCTGGTTCGAGGCCAAGATGTCTGGAAAAAGTCCGTAGTTGAAAGGCTCCCACTCACCCAAGGTGTTAGTCAGGAGGGGATCCTCAAGTACCCCCATCCTAGTATAATGTCCGAGCAGGTTAGCAAATGGGGGCTAGCCCAGACTCGGCGTCGCCAGGTAAGGGGGCTTGGTTTCATATGCTAAGAGGCAAAGGTGCGAGGTTTGCACATGCCCTTTGCAGAATGAGAAGCCCCTCTGCCAGGTTTCCAAAGTATTGGCAACTCCAGGATAGGTGGGGAACATTATTCCCACTGTGGAGATTGGCTGCACGGGTCAAGGATAGGGTTTTGTACTGCATAAGAATCCCTGCAGCCCATCGGGAACCAGTTCCATTTACAGTTATAAAATTCTACAAGATTCGTAACAAGCTTAAAGATTTCGTAAGAACTGGTGTTCCCAGATCCAATAGTACAGCAGCAGAAAGAAAAAAGCAGTTTCGGCGGAGTACACAGTTGTTGCGACTGGCGCCTCTGACCAAACACTATTTCCAGCTCTGTTTGCGAGCAACTCCCGCTCCTGGGAAATTGCTCCTAGAGACATTTGTTTCCAAGATTTCGTTTTGGGAAGAAGTTCTTCGTTTGCCCCATCCCAGTAAGTATATTTATAGTGTAATTGTAAACCAATGTGTGTTTGTGTTCATTCTGTAAATAAATCACAATTTATTTTATCTCTTGCTTTGCTCAATCAAAGGATCCGGGTGATTTGGTGTTAAAAGTGCTTGTCTCCCGTGACTGCCTCCTATATATCTTCCCATATATCCAGATCTAAATTAGTATTTAAATCCTTCTCCCAGGAGATCATATATTTATCAGCAGTTTGGTTGCTTTTAATGGGAGCCAGGTTATGGTATAGTGTGGAGATAATACCCTTTGTAAGTGACTGGTGTAAACACCAATCCTCGAACAAAGTAAGATCGTGGGATCGATTTGATTTGTACATAGATTGAATATAGTGTCTGATCTGGAGAAATCTAAACAATTCAGAGGAGGGAATATCATAACTAGATTGTAAAAAAGCAAAGGAGGGCACCTTCCCACGGACAAGAATATTGCTGACTCTCGAGAGGCCTTTCTGAGTCCAAGGGTTGGCTTGCTGGTTACCCATATAGAAAGGAAGGGAGGGGTCCGTAAACAGAGGTTGCATTTGGGAGGGGAGGCTAGTTAACTGGAACCTGGATTTAAGAGAGTCCCAGAGATTGCAGGCAACAGATATCACTGATATCACTGGATTCCTGTGGATCCCAGCTGGTCTAGACTTTTTGTTACGCCAAATTATATTCTTAATTTGACATGGGGAGCAAATCAAATTTTCTAGCTCTACCCGTCGCTTATCTGTTGGATTTGTATGCCAACTAATTAATTGCCCCAATTGAGCTGCTCTATAATACTTTTGTAAATTCGGGAGAGCTAGACCTCCTGATTTAGATTTATAGAGTAACAAATGTAACTCCCTTTCCCTATGCCTATGGGAAACTGCGGGCGATTTCGCGTGCTGTTGTTACCTGTGAGGCTCACAGGTGTCACGCTGTGCAGCCCGCGGACCAGACAGTCCCCTGTACTGAGGTGGGATGTAGAGTATACGCACCGACAGCAGAGGGGGCGTGTAGGAGGATGTGCGCAGAGGTATGCAAGGGAGACTTGTTAAGGTGAAATTAAATAAGGCTTTTATTGTGCCTGTCGCTTTAAACACAGCAAAAAGCAACATAAGAGAAATAGTGAGCCAAACAAAACCTGCTCCCACTTTGGCATATATGTATCCTTATATTCCAGCCCTTTTAACTGGGTGGCTACAAAAGCTATTCATCAGCCCAAGTCATATAGATATATATATATATATAGACAACAGTCATTGGAAAATAAAGTCTTATCTGTTTGCTGGGTTGCTGCTTTTTCTCCGGATAATCAGCATCCAGGTTTAGAAGTCTTATTTGTCAGCTCCAGACATCTGTGTTCTCTCGGTCAGTCTCACCTAGGAGACTCAGGAACCTCTGCTCTGTTTCCTTGTTCTGCTCACATGTGAGCTAAGGAGTCTTACTTCCTGTCTCAGAGGCAGGCTTTTTCTAACACCTCTAATCAGCCAGGTGCTGGTCAATTAACCAGTACACTGCTGGATTAGAGGCAAGTTTTCTGAACAGGGTAAGTCTACTGTTACATACCTCCCCTGTTTGTGGGAAGCTCGGGCTTGCCACGGCCAAAGCCCATCCTTCCACTCTCATTCGAGATATCTCTGTGACTTGAATGAGAGTGGATGGAGGAGAACCCTCAGTCCTGCTGGGATTGGAGCCCTTCCTCCAGTTTAGTAGTGTCTCCTCCAGAAGGTGCTTGAGATCAGCAGTCCTCAGTCGCTCGAGAACTTTCTCCAAGTACAGTCTTTCTACTGACCACGTGGTCTTTAGCTTTCCCCTGTATCGGGCACTCCTCTTTTTGTAGGCAGACTGTATGGCGACAGTCGCAGAGCGCCTATGCAAATCACTCTCTATAGCCATCCTTCCCATGTGCTCCACTTTAGCACCAAATGTCCATTTCCTGGTATCACAAGAGCGCCCAAGAACAGCCACTTGAGCCCTCAGTTCTTGAAGCTGTCTTCCTGCACTTTTCCCATTCAATGTAGTCACCAGTTCGGCTTCTTTGGGATTAAGTTGCAATTCCACATCCACTTCCAGAGAATGTCCCATCTTTTCAGCTTCATTAGCTATGGATTCTTCTGGTTTTGATTCAGCACGTGTACCTTTTTTTGTTGCCTGTTGGGTGGCTGAAGGTTTTGCTTGTGCTTGTTTAGGTGGTTCAAATTTTGTAACCTTGTTTTTCAGACGAGCGGTATTCCCAGCTCTCACTGTACCTTTGTCTTCATGGGTTTTTGTGGCTGTGGGATACTGACGCTTAGTCAGGGTCAATACTTTTCCTTGTAGAACTGTAATCTCATCCGCGAGAGATCCCTGTTTTTTGAGTGCGTCTTGCAAGTCTCTTCTCAGGGAATTTATCTGCACACTTTGCTTTCTCTGAGCTTGCTTCCACATTTTCATTGTATTGTGAAGCACTCTGAATTTCTTTGCTCGGGCCACATTTACTTGTCTCAGTTTCTGGACCCTCTTGTGCTCCCTTTTGTGCCGAGTCACCTGGGTTTTAAGCTTGGCCTCTAGCGATGCTTTGGTGATGCTCTGGGTAGCCTTCAGTTTCTCATGCTGCTTTGCGGGGACATACTGGGTAATCAGACGTTCCTGCAGCACTTGTACTTCTTTAGCAGCCTGCAGATTGACTTCCTGCAGAGTTTGCTGCTTCTCCTCGGCCTTCTGGAGGTGCGTACGCAGACCTTGCAGTTGGTTCTGCAGTCGGTGCTCTGCTTCAAACTTCTCACCTTCCAAAAGTCTATTTATTTCTTTAAGCTCGTGCAGCTTTTCATTCTTTTCCTTGATGTAGATTGTCAAATGAGAATTTTCTTCTTTCAGTTTTACGTTTTCTCAGTCCTCCTTCCATTTACACACATCTGCTTTGAGAATGACAGTCTCCTGGCGTGAGACTTCCTTCTCTAGGTTGAGGGTCTGAAGCTCCTTCTGAGAGACTTTGAGATCTGTATTAAGATTGACAATAATTTCTTTAGAAATGTCCAGCTCCTCAGTGAGACTGTGTAGTTCCTTTCTGGAGACTTCCAGGTCTGTGCGGCAACTGTTGGTCTCATGATGTGAGGCATCCAGTGCTCTGCGGAGTGTATGAACCTCTTTCTAAGATACGTCCATCTCTGTCCGGACACTGTTGACCTCCTGTTGTGAGGCATTCAGCTCTACGCGAAGAGTATGAACCTCTTACTGAAAGACTGTCATCTGCTTCAGTGCCTCCTCATACTTCCGCTTTAGCTTAGCCATCATTTTATCAGATTGGCTCTGCTTTTCATCCATGGCGGAAATAGTAGCGTTTGCAGTATCTAGCTCAGTCTTGAGATTGTCCAATTCTGTCCTGGCCAAAGAGTAAATTGTGAGTACATCTTTCTGTAGCTTCACGTTATTTTTCTGTAGCTTTGTGTAACCATCTTTCTTTTGTTTCAATTGTTCACGGAGCATATCACAGTCATGCCTGGCATTTTTCAGGGCATCTTCAGGGCTGGCCAAGGGATCGACACTCACTGGTTCCGGCTCCGCTTCCCTGGGATGGTTGGTTGAGGGTTCCCCACTGTTGGCACCGGACTGACACTTCTTTGGGGTACACGACTTCTGCCTTGGGCCCTCTGGATATTCGGTTATCCGCGGGAAGAATTCTCCATTTTCTCTAGGCTGCAGGGCAACTCGGTCCCCCTTTTTCTCCACAGGATCTGCGGACGTGTCTGTTCCTTCCACGGTACATGAAGAACCGCTTTTCTTTTTCTTTTTTCGCCTTTTTGAAGTGAAACTTCTTTAGTGGCACCTCTGATGGGATACAACTGGATAGATGGGGTGCGAAATGTGAAACGGAAATGACGTCACGTAATGGACGCCACTCCGCTCACACGCCCCCTGTCACATGTGGCGGCGGCGATAGATGCCGGCGCCGCTCCTAATCGCCGCCGCACCCCTCACCCTCCCACACACCCCTCACCCTCCCACACACGCCTCACCCTCCTAAAACTGGCGCCGTTCACCGCCCGCTGCCATGCCGCGCGCCACGCATGTGCAGAAGCAGCTGGCAGCGGCGCCGTTCCCCGCCCGCTGCCATGCCGATGGACAGGAGGAGGGAGGCTGCTGCTGCCGCCGGCGCCGCCGCTCGTAACAGCCTGGGAATAGGGTGGTTTGAGCACGCCGCCGGGGGGTGGGGAAGGGGGGAGCTTGAGCGCGCCACGCATGCGCAGAAGCGGCTGGCAGCGGCGCTGTTCTCCGCCCACTGCCATGCCGATGGACGCGCCGCTCCTAACATCCTGGGAATGGGGGGGTTTGAGCGCGCCGCCGGGGGGTGGGGAAGGGGGAGCTTGAGCGCGCCGCCGGGTTGTGGGGAAGGGGGGAGCTTGAGCGCGCCGCCGGGGGGTGGGGAAGGGGGGAGCTTGAGCGCGCCGCCGGGGGGTGAGGGGGTATCTGCTCAGAAAACTCAGACTGAGCCCCCCGGGTCCGCAGCTCCGCCGGGGGTGGGGGGAGTCAGGAGAGAGGGGGCAGGACACAGACAGAGAGACATACGGTGTGTACACACAGAGAGATACACATACACTGACAGACACACACACACTGACATACACACATTGACTGACACACACACACTGACTGACACACACACACACACTGACTGACACACACACACACTTACTCTGACGCACGCACACTCTGACGCACACACACACTCTGACGCACGCACACACACTCTGACGCACGCACGCGCACACTCTGACACACACTGACGCACGCACGCACACCCCAGTGATGTACCGAACACCGCCCCTGAATGTGCCTATTCCTTCCCCCCCACTGTGAGCTCCCCCACCCGCTCAACATTCATGATGCTGGTACTGCTGCCAATAAACACATACACACACACTGACGCATGCACACTTTGACGCACGCGCACGCACACTGACTGTCACACATACTGTACGCACGCACACTGACTGACACACATACGCACGCACACTGACTGACACACATACACTCACTGACTGACACACATACACACACTGACCGACACAGAGAGACATTCACACAACACAGAGAGAGACATACACTGACACACACACACACACATTGACTGACAGACACACACACACTGACTGACACACACACACACACACACACACACTGACTGACACACACACACACTGACTGACACACACACACACACACACACACATTGACTGACTGACACACACACACACACATTGACTGACACACACACACACACACACATTGACTGACACACATGCACACACTGACTGACACAAATACACACACTGACTGACACAAATACACACACTGACCGACACACATACACACACTGACCGGTACAGATACATACACTGAAAGGGCACAGGTACATACACTGACTGACACACACACAAACAAACACACATACATACTCACTGACTGACACACTGACACATACACTGACTGACACATGTGTGCCGAGCACGCGCGTTATAAGTCAATTTCTGTGACAAAAGTCAAAGAAGTTTCACTTACTATGCGCGTGCACAGCACACACAGCTTTTTTGTTTTGGATGACACCGTCCCTTCAGGGATACTGGGTTCTCTATCTTCATTTGAAATTTTAGCAGCGTCACTGGATCCACCCGGCTTTTCTTGCAACTGTAATAGCTGACGGAAATATTCGGTGATCCACTGCTCCCGCTCTTTCTCCTGCTGATCATATTCGTCAAAGGGAGCGGTCTTTTCGGTTCGTGCCGAGTTCAGGCACCCCCACCATTCTTGGGGTGTTTTGAGGCTGTGACTCGGTTCGGGTTCCCCCGTAAGAGATGTCTTCCTCTTTATTGGACTGGAAGGGCCACTCTTCCGTGGGGTAGGGTTCATTACAGGAATGCTGCATCTTGTCCTCCATTTTGGGGCTATCAGGTGTAATTTTCTTCCTGACCTCAGGAGGCGATATTGCAGCTGTTGCCACTGTATTTGCTAGAACCCCCAATTGTGGTAGTCCTACAGGTGGGCATATTTTGCTTGTAGAGGTCGTAGCTCTCACAGGCATCTCTGTAGACTTTTTCTTGGGTAAGTTTTAGAATATCAGCAGTACTCTGCACGCATTCTCTCTCATTAGGTATACTGGATGTGCAGTTGCTAGGTAAAAACTTCTATTTGCTTTACAGCATTTACTTGCTAGGTGTAATCTCTCATTGGGTATACTGGATGTGCAGTTGCTAGGTAAAAACTTCTATTTGCTTTACACCATTTACTTGCTAGGTGTAATCTCTCATTAGGTATACTGGATGTGCAGTTGATAGGTGCAATCCCTCCGCTTCAGCCATATAATGTGGTTTTCTGCTTGAGTTCAGTAATTTTCAGTCTCAACTTTGGGTATTATGGCATTCACTCTTCACACTTTGGGATACCTTTTACACAGCTCATCAATTCCTTTTTCCCCAGTAGGACAATTTTACCCTCAGCACTTGTTTACTGAAAATTCCCCTGCTTCAGCACAGTCTTGCATCAATTTTCACACTTTTCTGCATATACTCCATTCATAGCTAGTAGTCCTATGCGGTGTGGCAGCCTTTACTTGCAGAATCAGTATCGCTCGTGGGTCACCATCTGTATTCACTGCTTCAGCGAAACATTTGAAAACAACAAACGCCTATCCCTTTTAAGGGCTAACTTTTTGAACCCTGACTACGGCTGGAAGGCAAAACCCCTATTTCAATGACCATATTACACTTTATTGTGATAGGCAAATAAGGTTTACCTGCTTCAGTACAGTCTCTCTCTCCTCTTGGAATCGGGGAAAAGAGTCCATCTGTGGTTGTGTGGGTTTCAGTGCAGTGTAGATTTCCTGCCTGGGTGTGTATCCCTTTAACTCTGGTCTCTGCTGCATGAGATTCTTTGTTTATGTTGCTCAGGCTGTTTGTAGGCAAAAAGCACAAAAAAAAATTTCACAGGCAATCTCCGGGGCCCCTTTTAACTTCAAAGGCCACCTCAGTCCCGATTCTGACACCATATGTAGGAGGACGTGCGCAGAGGTATGCAAGGGAGACTTGTTAAGGTGAAATTAAATAAGGATTTTATTGTGCCTGTCGCTTTAAACACAGCAAAAAGCAACATAAGAGAAATAGTGAGCCAAACAAAACCTGCTCCACTTTGGCATATATGTATCCTTATATTCCAGCCCTTTTAACTGGGTGGCTACAAAAGCTATTCATCAGCCCAAGTCATATAGATATATATAGACAAAAGTCATTGGAAAATAAAGTCTTATCTGTTTGCTGGGTTGCTGCCTTTTCTCCGGATAATCAGCATCCAGTTTTAGAAGTCTTATTTGTCAGCTCCAGACATCTGTGTTCTCTCGGTCAGTCTCACCTGGGAGACTCAGGAACCTCTGCTCTGTTTCCTAGTTCAGCTCACATGTGAGCTAAGGAGTCTTACTTCCTGTCTCTGAGGCAGGCTTTTTCTAACACCTCTAATCAGCCAGGTGCTGGTCAATTAACCAGTACACTGCTGGATTAGAGGCAAGTTTTCTGAACAGGGTAAGTCCCCTCTTACTGGCGCGTCCGGGATGTGGCGTAGTAGCGTAGCTAGGCCTGGATGTAGATAAAGAATGGTCAAGTACTTGACGAGTCCGAGGATATAGAAAGTTCTGTAGTCAAAATCCGTAGCAGAGTCCGAGGGTCTTAGAGGTTAGAGTAGTCTGTAGGAAAGTCGAGTTCAGGAGCCAGAGGGGGTATTCAGACGAGCCGGGTCAGTAGCTGTAAGGAATAAACACAAGAGAGCACGACACAGGTTCCAGGCAACACAGGTAGCAAGGAGCTATGCAGAGCAAGGAAGTGAAGGCAAAGCAGGATATTTAAAGCGACAGTGACCAATCTGGACGAGGGGCATGGCGGAGGCGTGTCGAGGAGCTGCTCGTGAGTGGCTCAGAGACCAGGAAGTAGTAGAGCACAGCTGAGAGTCTGTATCACCAGTGCCAGAATCCAAGATGGCGACGGCAGAGTTCAAGGTATGCACTGGGCGGTGGCATGGGTAGTGACGGGGGGCAGGGGCAGCAGCCGCTGCAGTACTGGTAGTGGGTAAGGAGGGGTCACGCCACAAGGGATGTGGCCCCTGATTCCTTACAGTACCCCCCCTTCATGATCGACCTCAGGACGATCCATCCAAGGCTTCTGTGGAAATTTTTTGTGGAAGCGATCGAGTAGAGCTGGAGCATGAATGTCTTCCCTTGATATCCAGGAACGCTCTTCTGGACCATAGCCCTTCCAATGTACAAGGAACTGTACTTTTCCCCTGGATATACGGGAATCCACAATGGACTGTACCTCGAATTCAGAGTGTCCTTGGACCGTAACAGGGTTGGGTTTACGGGCTTTTGCAGAGAAGCGATTGCTCTGAACGTAAGGCTTGAGCAGGGATACATGGAACGCATTGGGAATGTTCATGGATGAAGGCAACTGTAAGCGGAACATGACAGGATTGATTTGTTCCTGAATTAAGAAAGGCCCCAAAAACCTAGGCGCCAATTTCGGGGTAGGAGTCTTCAGTCTTATATTCTTTGCTGAAAGTCAGACTCGGTCCCCTGGCTTGTAATTGGGAGCCTGTTGCCGACGACGATCTGCTTGAGATTTGAACCTCAGAGCTGCCCTAAGGAGTGCGGATTGGATCTTGATCCATGAGTTCTCTAGCGTGGTTACCCGTTCATCGGCTGCTGGCAATCCTGAGGGAGTGTTGGAGATTGGAAGCCGACTTGGATGAAAGCTGTAATTCACGAAAAACGTAGATTCATTACGGAGAGAATTGGAAGCAAATTCCGCCCATGGTAACAGATCAACCCAATTATCTTGGGTATCAGAAACAAAGCATCGTAGATACTGTTCAAGGCTTTGATTAAGTCTCTCAGTTTGCCCATTAGTTTGGGGATGATAGCCTGAAGAGAAGGATAAGGCCATACCAAGCCTCTTGGAGAAAGCACGCCAAAACCTTGATATGAATTGCGATCCTCGGTCAGAAACTATGGACATAGGGATCCCGTGGATACGAAAGACTTCTTTGGTAAAAATATCTGCCAGGCTGGGAGAGAAGGAGAGACACTTGAGGGGAACAAAATGGTCCTGTTTCGAAAATCGGTCTACTATGACCAAAATGGTAGTCATACCTCTGGAGGGCGGAAGATCTACAATAAAATCCATTGAAATATGTGACCATGGACGCTCAGGTACTGGAAGAGGCATGAGTAACCCGGAAGGCTTTTGATGAAGAGTCTTGTTCTGTGCACAAACTGGACAAGCGCTTGTAAATTCGTGAATGAGTTTTGCCATATTAGGCCAGCAAAAGGTGCGCTTAATGAGATCCAAAGTTCTCTTGAAGCCGGGATGGCCGGCTGACTGGACAGAGTGACCCCATTCCAAGATCTTCTGACGAAACTTGGGGGTGGCATAAAGAGTTCCTTCCGGTTCCTCTAGACCACTCGGAATCTGTGACTGGGCTTCTACGATCCTTTCAAGAATATCAAAAGAGTTGGCGGAGACTATGCATTTCGAAGGTACAATTGTTTCTGGGATTTCTTCTGAATTTTCCTCAGGGGAAAATTGTCTGGACAAGGCATCAGCTTTTATGTTCTTCGTGCCGGGGATGTACGATAGAGTATAATTAAATCTTGAAAAAAAGTGCCCAGCGGGCTTGACGAGATCCTATTCGACGTGCACTTTCGATATAGAGAAGATTCTTATGATCTGTCAAAATAGCAATTGGTTTGCGGGAGCCTTCCAGGAGGTGTCTCCACTCCTGTAAAGCCATCTTGATAGCCAGGAGTTATCTATTGCTGACATCATAGTTCTTTTCAGCAGGGGAGAATTTTTTAGAAAAAAATCCTCATGGGTGCAATTTATCTTGAGGGGAGAGTCTCTGGGAGAGAATGGCACCCGCACCACAATCAGAGGCGTCCACTTCTAACGTAAACGGAAGACTAGTATCAGGATGACGAAGGATGGGTGCCGAAACAAAAGCTTGTTTCAAAGGCGGAGACGGCCTCCGGAGGCCACACAGATGGGTCGACTCCCTTCTTAGTAAGCGCAGTGATGGGAGCCACAGTGGTAGAAAAATTCCGGATGAATTTCCTATATTAATTGGAAAAGCCCAAAAAACGCTGAATGGCCTTAAGAGAATTGGGCAAGGGCCAATCTAAAACAGCCTTAAGTTTTTCTGGGTCCATCGAAAATCCTTTATCCGAAATGATATAGCCTAAGAAGGCGGTAGAAGATTGATGAAAAAGACATTTCTCGAGCTTTGCGTAGAGATTATTGACACAGATTATTGACACGGAGACGAGAGAGGACAAGTCTAGTATGCTGGACATGATCTAGAAGATTCCCAGAAAAAATTAGAATGTCGTCAAGGTAAATAATTACGAAGGAATTGAGGACATCGCGGAAGACATCATTCATAAAATCCTGAACGACAGCAGGAGATTGCATAAACCAAAGGGCATCACGAGATACTCGTAGTGTCCGCTTCTTGTATTGAAGGCGGTTTTCCATTCATCGCCTTCTCGAATACGTATGAGGTTGTAGGCTCCTCGGAGGTCTAGCTTGGAAAAAAATTTGGTCCCTTGAAGCCTATCAAACAGTTTCGAAATCAGAGGCAGGGGATACCGTTTTTTGACAGTAATGAGATTGAAGCCCTGGTAGTCAATGCATGGTCTCAGGGATCCATCCTTTTTCTTCACAAAAAAAGAAACCGGCACCGACAGGAGACGAAGAGTTGCGAATGAATCCCTTCTCAGTACTGGTAGTTGGTAAGAAAGGGTCACGCCGCAAGGGACGTGGCCCCCGATTCCCCCCGATTCCTTACAACAGGAGACCAAAGCCTCCGCTTCTGGGGAGCCTGGGGTACGAGCCTCCACCTATGAGGATTCCAGCGAAAGCGGGATGACTCCTCACAGGTCTCAATAATTACTATACAACTAACAATTAATATAACTTATTTACTGTACACTCTATAACCATAGCACACCCACAATACAATATCACAATGCAATACCCAACACCCCGGTGTGGTTCCCCCAAAGTTCTGAGGGAGCCCTGTTCACCTAAACACCCGATGTCAGCAGAACAATCCCACCCAAAGTGTGAGGAAGCGCTACCCCAATATGTTATGAGCCGTTGGTGCACTTAGGATACCTGCCTGGGCACTCCTGTACCCAGGTGTCACCGTTGGATCAAAGGATCAGTCAGGTCCCACGTCGTGGGGCCTGCAACAACAATCCCATCACTCCTTAGGGTCCTGATCCCCCTCACTAGGTGCGTGCTCCAGCTTGAGGGTCTCACACAATGTCTATGTGGCCCGTAGCGTGGTCCAGACCACAGTACGCAGTGTCGGTGCAACAGAACCTCTATGTACTAATGGGGAAGCATCCCTATCTGGGGCCTTCTCTGCAATACTCAGCTGTGGTGACTCAGGGCCTAGCTGGGGCCTAAGGGGCAAGACTAGGGCTAGTCCAGGGAAGCACTGCTCCCTGGACACTACCTGCTCCACTGCCTCCTTCGTCGACTGCCTGCGGGGTGGTTTTGCGCCAAATCATATCCCCTTCCTTCTAGAGGATCCTGGGACTTGTAGTTCCGCAGTATTCTGCGTAGCTACCTAAGATGGCTGCCGCAACTTACACTGCGCATGCGCACCTCGCTTGTACTGTGCAAGCGCGAGAAACAAGATGGCCATCGCACTATCAAATTGCGCATGCACGGCGCACAAGATGGTTGCCCCCACCTTCCGATCGGCACAGAGTTCAGGCGGCTCCCGATCAGCCAGGCAGCTCCTCTACCTGTACCGGAGGTAAGAAGGGGGCTCGGCTACACAAAAGAGAAAAAGAGTCCCTTTTGAATGCAGTCACAATGTAGTATAATGAATTAGGTACAATAAAACCTTTTAATAGTAATAGTTAAAAATGGTGGGAACAGGATTGGTATTAATAGATCCTTGGCCAATCCCGGTAGGCAATACACTCATTATAAACATACACTTGAAATAGGATAGCAGTGAATTAGTTGCTGTCCCTAATGGATAATTGTCACGGGAGACCAGTGCTTTTAACACAAAAATGACCCGGATCCTTTCATTGAACAAAACGTGAGATAAAATAAATTTAGTTTATTTACATAAGAAACACACACAGCTTGAAGTACAAAATATTACGAATAAACACTTACTGGGATGGGGAAAAACAAAATAAAATGTCCACGGAACGAAATCCACAGAAATCAAGTCTCTAGGCATCAATTCCCAGGAGCGGGGTTGATGCGCAAAAAGAGCCGTGTATCAGTCCTTGGCTAGGGGCGCTGCTCGCCTCCCCTGTATCTTCGCCGAAAGGAAACTTTTCATTCTGTCCTTGCAGGATTCGTTCGGGAATCCTTAGTTCTAACCAACTTTTGAAGCAAGGTACAAGTCTTCGTTACGATGGAATTTCTTGTACCGCACGATGTAGCTCAGATGAATCTAATCTCCCGATTGGCGGCACGGACTATGGAAAGCACCAAAAGTCCTATATGTATAATGTGCAGCCAATCACTCCGTGGGAACCAAATCGCCACATTATGGCAAAGATGCCCACAGTTCCTGCAGCCGGGCAAGGGTCTTCACGGTATGCCAAGGGTCATGCGCTAACCTCACACCTGAGCCGCTTGGCATACCTGACCAAGCCCCTTTTCTAGCTGCAGAATGTCTACCTCTGTCCCGGACATCTGGCAGGGAACCCTGTTTATATTTACTTCCCTCCACTTCACACTTTCCAATGTCGGTACCTTTTTAAGTCCGGACTTTCCTAGACACTCTGGAGTCGTCTCAGCATGGTGTCTTAGAAGTCCACACTTAAGATATGCATGAGTTACTCACTGGAATGGCCGGTCATATATTGAGCTTGCTAATTCCCAATGTATCCACTGCCTTGCCGGCCTGAATGTATATGCCTTGCTCTTTATAATTTTATTTCCCAAAAAGAGTGGGACTTTCATTTACTATTTTCCCCAAAAGTTAACAACACATAAACCATGGCTGCCTTACTGTTGTGACCCACACCAATTTTCATCTTTCCAGCATGTCCTTAACTCAAGTTGGCTATCTAATTTTGTGTGGTCTGCGGTTTAAACTTTCTCCCTATCTGCGGTTTGGCTGGGACTCATTGTTGCAAGGCCTGAATGAAGACATGACCGCAGCCATACTTATCCAATTAACCTGCGGTTTAGGCCGTGACTCAGTATAGCAATGCACGGAACTACCCTAACCGCAATCCCACTTATTCAATTGACCTAAATACAGTGATGTGGTACGTGTGGTTGCAACCCTCGGAACCAATGCATTAACGGTGACCGCAGTCATTCAATGTAGCTTATTTTAGCGCTTATCCTTAGCCGGACACACAAACAATTCTAATGCATTTACAGGCTCTCAACCCGCAGTGTGCTGCAGAGCTGACACTTCACCGTTACCATATGACTCAGGGGCACCCAGCCGGGTATAATACCTTTATTTACTGGCCTGGGTACCCCCTTACCGTCACACCTCCCCTCCTCAAAGTGTACAGGCTGTCTGAATCGCCCCAAATGGCGGTTTGACTGACCGCACAGCTATTGAGGTTACTGGGTCCACAGGACTGCCCTTGCGGGATAGTCCGTCCGCATTTCCGTGCTCGCTGCCTTTCTTATGCTGGATAGTGAAATCGAACTCTTGCAAGGCAAGACTCCTGCGCAGCAGCTTGGCATTTTCCCCGGACACCCGTTGTAACCAACTCAGAGGATTGTGATCTGTGATGACCGTAAAGGGGCGACCGTATAGATAGGACTGCAGCTTGCTGAGTGCCAATACAATCTCCAAACACTATTTCAATAGTGGCATAAGCCAGTACCCTGGGCAGCAGTTTGCGGATCAGGTATACCACAGGATGCTCTCCTCCCCCACTTGGCTGAGTACAGCACCGATCCCAAAGTCAGAGACATCGGTCTGCACCAAGCACTTTTTAGCATAGTCTTGTGCAGCTGAAATAGGGGCTTCTTTGAGGTGCAGGAAAGAAAATACCTTCAGCTCATTCACCCCTAGCATATTTACATGTCAGAGGATTTTTCCCGGGCTCACAGAAAAAACTGTTCCTGCCTGTACATTTTAAATTCACAGTATTACACACTTTATTAAAACTTCATGTTCTAGGTGTACCACGACTGTAATTTTTATATGTATGTTTGTGTTTTACTGATTTATACTTGCACACCAATTATTAAGGTGCTGGATGCCTCCGTTCGCGAGTTAGCTCCCTTAATTGAAAGGCTTGCTTGTGGGAGTCATGTTCACCTACTTCTCACGTCAATTGATACACTTCCCACGGCAATTGACTTTCTGCCATTCAAGTTACGGGGCTAACAAGGTACGGATACATTTTATCGGCAAACCACTTCAAATCTAACCGCAAGCCACTTATTCAATTGACTTGTGGTTACGGGGTTGAATAGATAGAAATGGAAACCCATTCTTCAAACAGACCTCTAACCGCAGCCACGCTTCTTCAATCAGCGCTTGCTTCGGCGCTCACTATTCCATCTGGTGTCTCAAAAGAATATAGCAGGCATTGCATTTACTTCTGTTACAGCAGGCAGGGAATAGCCTGCAAATGGGGGTTAAGAAGGCTGGAACAGGGCAAATACTTTTAACCCCTTAATTCCCAATGCGAGTTGGGGTTAATCAGCCGGGTATAATACGTTTATTTAGGCCTGATTAACCCTGTTCTCGCCACACCGGTCATATACCAGCGATATAGTAATTTGTAGGAGTTCTCTTTTACCACAGTGCATATCGAGCTTTTTCCTGCAGCCTCCCAAATATCTGTGTGACAAAATGTTTTACCTGCAGGTAGCTAAATATCTTAGAGGGGGGCAAGTTTCTCCTTTTTTGCAGTTCTGGAAACGGGATAAGCCTACAGAAAGAGAACAGTTCTCCTACTTTGATAATTCCGGAAGCCCTCCAGGCTTGGAATGCACCTGTCGCTTTGCCTGGATCAAAGTGTGGGTTGTCGAAGAGCGGGATCATAGGGGAACACTCTGTTGTGAGTTTGAATTTAAATTTCAGGCAGTCCCAGAGTGTGTGCGAGTGTCTAATCACTGGGTGGGACAAGGTATTTGGCGATCTGTTGAATTTGGTTAGCCATAAATGAGTTTTAATGTCCGCTGGTTTGGACTCAGCATTGTCTATATCTACTCATCCTCTAGAATGCGGATCAAAGTTCCATAGCAGAAGCTGACTCAGCTGGGAGGCCTGATAGTATTTCAGAAGATTAGGGAGGGCTACCTCCCTAATCTCTGTAGGCCTATATACTACCTTTCTCTTGACTCTTGGGCGCTTCTTGTTCCATTCAAACTTGGTAATGCTGGATTGAAGGTCCACTAGATCTTTAAGTGGTATCTTAATGGGGAGAGTGCGGAAATTAAGTAATCTATTTCAACTATTGTATACTCCGAAGCACCTCTGGTGTCGTTTTCAGCCTTATTTACCTAACTGGATTTCCGGCCAAAAACGTCATGAATAACCGCTTTGGAGTATATAGAATTTATGCTTTAAACTTGTACAATACAGGCATACCCCGCATTAACATACGCAATGGAACCAGAGCATGTATGTAAAGTGAAAATGTACTTAAAATAAAGCACTACCTTTTTCCACTTATCAATGCATGTACTGTACGGCAATCGTCTTATACGTGCATAACTGATGTAAATAACGCATTTGTAACAGGCTCTATAGTCTCCCTGCTTGCACACAGCTTCGGTACAGGTAGGGAGCCGGTATTGCTGTTCAGGGCGTGCTGACAGGCGCATGCGCGAGCTGCCGTTTGCCTATTGAGCGATATGTACTTACTCGCGAGTGTACTTAAAGTGAGTGTCCTTAAACCGGGGTATGCCTGTACATTTTTTCCTAAGCATTTCGTTTGGTAAAAATTTGTTTCAATTTGCTTTTTTTGTGTAATAGATTGAGGACTTCAATGATTTCTTCGCTATAGGAGGTCGCAGAACTCTAAAATTCTTTTACCAAGAAGCCGATGCACCAGGAATAGGTAAAACTTGAATATTTTAATATTATTTAAACATTTCCACATTTCACTGAAATTAGTCAGCCAGGGAGAAGGAGTGGCTTCTGAGTTTGACACTGACTGGCACTGAGTTTGACGCAGGGGAGCCTGGTGCAATTACCGGTGTCAGCTCCTTGTGACCTTGGGCAAGTCACTTTATCTCCCTGTGCCTCAGGCACCAAAAACATAGATCGTAAACTCCACAGGGCAGGGACCTGTGCCTGCAAAAATGTCTATGTAAAGTGCTCCGTAAAACTAGCAGCGCTATACAAGAACATGCTATTATTGTTATTATTATTGCTTTGTATAGGCATTCTTCAAATTGTAGATAAGTCAAAGAAACTGCCTTATTTAACTTATTCATTTGAAGCTGAAATACATGTGTAATGACTCTTCTCTCAGCCAACAGAAGAGGTGCCATACCAAAGTGACCCAATGTCTGCATGGTGGTGCATTAAAGTGCATGTGAGGCTCAGGGGCTCCTATTACCTTATTTTTCAGGGCTCGTATCCATGCAGGCTGGTGTGGTGAACAATAAGTTGAGGGCGCCAGGAACTTTTATTTAACTTTATTTGAAAGGTCTTATACAACAACTTCTTCTCTATGGGTTCTCATGTAGGATTCCCCAAAGAGTCACAATTCTTTCCCTTGTCACTTTAAGTCAATGCATTTTCCTAAATGAATGTCACCGCTCATGATTGAGAAAGCACACGCTATCTCCCTAACATAGCTTCTGCTCCCCTCTTTTGAGGACAGCTGGGAACTTATCCTTTCTGGTAGCTACAGGTATGGAGTGATACTCTAAGGAACCTATCGCTAAGGCCTGGGACCCGCTGCGCTCGTTGGCGCGGGCGGCAATGTAGCGAGTTCCCCACCAGCAGGGGAATCCTCGCGAGTCGGTCCCGGTCCCCACTGGCTGCACAGCTGATCACACGCTGTGGCGCGTCAGCCGCTAGGAGACACCACAGAATGGTGTTTCCTAGCTTCGACGCGTCACGTGGTGTGGCTGTGAGCCAATGGGGAGGGGAGGCTGCGGGAGGAGGAGAGGCTTCGGGGAGCGGGGAGGAGTGTGGAGTGAAAGCAGGTGAGTGCCTGTCTGTATATGTGTGTGCCTGAGTGCCTGTGTGTGTGTATGTGTGTGCCTGAGTGCCTGTCTGTGTGTGTGTGTGTGTGTATGAGTGTG
Source organism: Ascaphus truei (assembly GCF_040206685.1). NCBI lineage: Eukaryota > Metazoa > Chordata > Amphibia > Anura > Ascaphidae > Ascaphus > Ascaphus truei. The sequence goes on along the minus strand of NC_134486.1, from coordinate 412,188,897 downwards.
TGTATGTGTGTGCCTGTCTGTGTGCGTGCCTGTCTCTGTCTGTGTGTGTATGAGTGTGTGTATGAGTGTGTGTATGTGTGTGTGTATGTGTGTGCCTGTCTGTGTGCGTGCCTGTCTCTGTCTGTGTGTGTGTGTGTATGAGTGCGTGAGTGCCTGCCTGTGTGTGTGTGTGTGTGTGTGTGTGTGTGTGTGTGTGTGTGTGTGTGTGTGTGTGTGTGTGTGTGTGTGTGTGTATGTATGTATGTATGAGTGCCTGCGTGTGTGTGTTTTTTTTACTTACCTTCAGCCCGTGGCAGCCCGTGGAGGGAGGGGGGGGAAGAGTAGCGGGTCCCTCCGCTCAAGCCACGCCCCCCCTCCCTGTCAATCCTCCCAGTCAATCCTCCCACCTCCCGCTCCGGCCCCTCACGTCATGGCCGCGCCCCCCCCGACCCGTTTGGCCACGCCCCCCCGCTCCGAGAAAAGCATCCTGTAGACCGCAGATCGCGGTACAGCGAGTTGCACGCGCCGCCGGCAAGCAAGCCAGCCGTGCGGACGCGTGCAACGGGACCTTAGCCTAAGGAACCTATGATGGCATGCCTTGCCATCCCCTATTGTGGGTAGGACACGCTGATTGTGAATTTTCCCTCACTGGAAATAACAAAGGGGCTTCTAGTTACATAACTACTTACGTATTTACAGGTGAGGGTCCTCCTGGGATCTGAGGGTGGGTTAATAATAATAATAGCATGTTCTTGTATAGCGCTGCTAATTGTACGCAGTGCTTTACAGAGACATTTTGCAGGCACAGGTCCCTGCCCCGTAGAGCTTACAATCTATGTTTTTGGTGCCTGAGGCACAGAGAGATAAAGTGACTTGCCCAAGGTCACAAGGCGCCGACACCGGGACCATTCTTCCTGCCTATTTAAGCCCTTTCTCCCTATCCCCAGTGGCGGACATCCCATTAGGGCCAGGCATAGGGCGGCAAAATTTTGGGGCGGCATACATCGGTGCTTGCTGCCCGCGCATGATCGGCACTTGTCAGCTGCTCGTTCGAATATGCAATTGGTGCTTGCCAGCCTCGCATTCGTGATCGGCCCTTACCACCATGCGCGGCCGGCAACATGGTGTCGCATTGCCATGGCAACGCGACGGGGCAGCGTTCAATTAAGCTGGAGGAGGAGGGCGGCACCAGGTAAATGCCTAAGGGCGGCATATTTTTAAATCTTCCACTCCCTTCCCCTGTAACTGGGCAGAAGAAGGGCGGCTTAGCCTATACTGAGTCACCCTAGATAATGTGACCCATCCAGCATGTTCTAGAAACAAGGAGTGGCTAAACACCTATCTTAATTACTTTGCAACATTTGCATCCTAGCTACTTGCAACATATAATCTAAGGGCCATTACTAGGATTAATTCTCTAACTCCCTGTTAACCCCTTAGATGAATTAGGATCCCACAAGGGTGCTACACATGTTTAAAATTCCTCTTTGCTTTAATAATCCCTCCCCAGAACACATGAGATTAACTCATATAATCAAAGTTACAGTTCCTCCTACTTGTTTTTTTTAGTGTCCATTTCTTTTACGGTCAGAACCGGGGGGTCCACCTTAGCCAAACCACACTATGTTCAGGTCTGGGAACCCCACTGGTTCCCGAGATATATACCAGTGAAGTTACCAGGTTTAAATCTCCCTCAGGGGAAACAAAATAGTTGCTAGATCTCGGGCTACTAGGAAACTGTATCATTATCAATTGTGACTTCCTATTGGATGCCCATTTAAATCCCCTTTCAAAATCAGGAATTAATACCGGTAACTTCACCAATAAGTATCGCTGGAACTTGGTGGTCCTCAGAGTTCAAAATAGTGTGGTCCAGCTCTGCAGGATCTCCTGGTTCTAATCCTGTAAAAAAAATGGAGTTTAGTCAACGTAGGTTGTTCCTTTAAAAAATGTCAGGATCGGGCTCAGGCCCCGCATCCCTGAGGCACCCCGCGACGTCACGGGTGACGCCTGTCAGCTCCAACCTACGCGCAGGCGCCGCACCACTTGGAAAGAAAGTACACCAAGGACCGGCCCTAGGCTCTGTCTCCGTGACGCGTACCGTGACGACACGGACGACGCATGTCGCATGCTACCTACATGCAGGCGCCGTGTGGACACAGGCAAACAAGGGGTTAACACTCATCAACTGCTCCACACCTGTAGTTTATTCTGCCCAGGCCTATCAGTGGACAGCATACATCTAACTACTCATTAGCCTGCAGCTGTGGGCTGTTCTGCATTCGTTACCTTGCACCTGTGTGCTGCCTTTCCAATGGCTGCCTGTCCTTTAAATGCTCAGTCAGCCCTCCTACAAAATGGCTGAGCATAAACTTAGGTTTGTGTTTCATGTGCTTGCCTCAAGCAACCTACTGCCTTGCCTTGTCTTGTTTCCTGTTTTTGACCACAGCTCGTACCTGGACCTCTGCCTTATCTGACCCCTTGACCTCGGCTCGCTTCTGGACTTCCACCTTCTCTCCTCCGTGACCACGGCTACGGATAACGATGATTCTACTCTCTCCAATCCCTGACCACGATGAGTGTATACTACCATGCAGACCTCTCCTACCCTGACCCGGCCACACAATCATTACTCTGCATTCCGGACACGGATACGTGGTTACGCGGTTGTAGGTTGGTGGCTACTAACATCCCCAACTAAGCCTCATGGTCCCGTCCATTTTGTGGTGAGCACTCATTACAGTATGCTCAGCTCCACAAACATGGACCCCGCTGAGGTGGGTCAACTTCTGAACGCACATGCCAACATGTTTGACAAAGTGGAAAAGTACTTGGTACAAAATGACCAACGTATGGAGCTACTCCAACGCTCGGTGCAAGCTATCACTGACCAGACTCAACGTGACTCCTCTCACTCTGCCTCCCCAGCAACTCCTGTCCCAGCACCCATTTCTATGACCGCAGCTTCCGAATCACGACCGCCTACTCCCAACCGCTATGGCGGCGACCCCCTTGGCTGTTGCGTTTTTTTGAACCAATGTTCTATTCATTTTGAACTCTTGCCATCCCGCTTTCAGTCTCAGTGCTCTAAGGTGGTATACATTGTATCCTTGCTAACGGATGATGCTTTGGCATGGGCTTTGCCCATCTGGGAGCAAAGGCCAGACCTTACTAGTACATCACACGCTTCACCAAGGAATTCTGCAGAGTATTCGATACCCCCGGACGCAAGGTATCTGCTGCCTCTTCTCTTCTGAATATTTCCCAGGGTAGCCGTCATGTGGCCTGGTAGGCGGTCGTATTACGACCATTGCCACTGAGACTGGCTGGAACGACGAGACCTTGACTTGCGGCCTTCTGGCAAGGTTTGTCCGAAAATCTCAAGGACGAACTGGCGGCACAGGAACGTCCCACTCAACTATGGATCAATGGCTTCTGGAGAGGAGAACCAAGAGAAACCGGCGCCAAGGTACACAGCCTCTTCATAGTCATCCTGCAGGAGTCATTGACCATTCCTCCCCGGTGTTGGAAGAACCTATGCAGCTTGGAGGTAACAGATTATCAGCCGGCGAGAAACAGCGCAGACGCCACGCCGGTCTCTGTCTCTACTGCGGGTACACCGGACACCTGGTAATTGCTTGTTTTCTTAAGTTGGGAAAAGCCAAGTCCCAGTGAGAGCCAGGAGGGTGACACTGGGAACCATATCTTCTCCTCCCAAACTGTCAACCAGGATCTTGATTCCCATCACACTACTCTGGGACACCTTTAAGACCACCACACAGGCTTTTCTGGACTCTGGGTCAGGTGGGAACTTCATTGATCAAAGGTTCGCAGAGAGAAACAAGATTCCTTTGATATACAAGGATCACCACATAGGGCTGGAAGTCATCGACGGTCGACCCTTACAGCCCGCCTTTATATCCCTTCAAACCATTTGTTTTCTATTACAGACTCGAAAAAGTCACACCGCGAAGATCCAACGGGATGCCATTAATACGCCTTCAGTTGATGTCATTTTGAGTCTCCCTAGGCTCCAACTACATAATCCCCGCTGAGACTGGACTGAGTCGCTGCCTCTCCAGTGGAGTCCTCAGCGCCATAAGAATTGCTTGATTCCTTCCAAAAGTCTAGCTGGGTCATCGGTAACGGAACAGGTAAAACCTCAGTTGTCTGACATCTACGCAGAATTTCAAGATCTATTCGACAAGGCCCAAGCCGAGGAACTGGGCATTCGACTGCCCCATTGTCATGGGAGACCAGGCAAAACCAAGGAGTAAAAGAAATTGTCATTTATTCCACTGAAACAGACATACACACAGTGAATTACAATTATACAGAGGAAAACACACTTACTGGGGGATCTGGGCTAAAAAAAATAACCTTTCCTAGCTCAGATAGTCCTTAAAACAAAGTCTTTGGTTGACCGGGATGTTCCCGCAAATGTCCTGGAACTCAACTCGGCATGCGTTACCATACGCCACCACTGTATCTGCTCCGGAGATGTCAAAATCCCTTGACCGGAAGATAGTACCAAACATCCTGGTACTCTTTTCGGCTTGTCATTCCAGCCGCGATCGCTACGTTCTTTTCTGAGAACTTGGCCCCGAAATTTCTGAAACCGGCTTGCGTCTATTTTTTTCTGAGCATCTTTTGGTCAATTCAAATCTGCCGCTGCTGTCTTGGTGCTTAGAATCTCTTGACCTGATTGGCTACTAGGTTTCTTTTAGGATTTTGAGTCCCATTCACAAAACGCTACAGCCAATCAGCGCATGGTAATTTTCCTACCAGCCTATCACAGAGTTGCTGGTACTCTGAAGCCGGGTGGGCACTTATTTCAATTCTACTAAGGGGCATGCGCCAACCTGGCACCTCTGCCACTTAGCATATTGAACCCCCCATTGTGCCAGGCTCCTCAGAGTCTGGGACTGGGCAAATGGTCGCAGGATAGCCCTTATTCATGTCTGTAGGTTCTCCCTACCTACCAAATAGACTGTAAGCTCCTCTGGGCAGGGACTCCTCTTCCTTAATGTTACTTTTATGTCTAAAGCACTCATTCCCATGATCTGTTATTTATATTATCTGTTATTTATTTGATTACCACATGTATTACTACTGTGAAGCTCTATGTACATTAATGGCGCTATATAAATAAAGACATACATACATGTATGTCTTTATTTATATAGCGCCATTAATGTACATAGCGCCTCACAGCAGTAATACACACGACAATCATATAAATAAATATATAAAGAACAAATAATATAAATAACAGATCATGGGAATAAGATCTTCAGACATAAAATTAGCATTTAGGAAAAGGAGTCCTTGCTCCGAAGAGCTTACAGTCTAATTGGTAGGTAGGAAGAACGATATTTTGGATTTTTTTTCTACGCAAAACTTTTTATTTTCTTTGATTCCTAGATTATTGTCTAGTTCGGCCCAGATCCACAGAGGTTTGTTATTGATTTAACGAGGCGTTAAACCAAATGTAAACCTCGTTAAGCATTAACATATATCTTCAAAGCTCATGAACGGATAAGTCGATTTTCGTCTGGTAAGGCTATTGCATTAGGTATAACAGCTGATAGCGCTAACAATAAGTAAAAGTGGTGTTCCCTCTAACAATATTCACAATGTTCCATTAAACTCAACATAAGGATTTCCCCTCACGTGACATGATTTACTAAAACACCTCACATTGCAGAGAAGGAATTGACACTTCAGTCATTTAACTATCGGCATGGTAGCCATGTTAACATCACACTGAATATTATAGTACTGTAGTATATATATGCTGTCCTACACAGGCTTAATCCACATACCACCAATCTATGATTGTGTTTAACCCTACCTGAGCTCATATTGACCTCTTGCCACTCAGTAGTCAGGTGTTCTATTTACTAATGGGTCAGACCTCCACTATGACAAGATTTCAATACATACTGTACCCATTAACATTGACTCTGGTCTATACAACTATATATTAGATCTAGCAGGTCTGTTTCACGCAAAGCAATCATAGGTTGACTTGATGGGTATGCTGTGTCTGAGACTGCTTCTATTACAGCACCAGCAGGCTACATTCTGGACACTTGTTGTTGAGATACGCAGCAGGATACATTATCCTATCAATTGTTAGGTACCCTTAGGTGGTTACATTGCACATCAATTCACCACTACATTTAGGTAAATATTCAAACTAGGCAATACACCTTTGGGTTCACGTTACCACTCCTGGTCCATCCCCACTCTATTTTTAATACACCACACGTTTTTTCTTTATTAATTATTAGTGTGTAAACTTTTTTAACATTATCCATTAAATGCTATGTTTTAATAGTGCTGGAGTGCATCCAAAAATGAGCTTCTAGATAGTGAGTGGGTGTCCAATCACCGTACTCTCTAATTTTGATATATATATATATATATATATATATATATATATATATATATATATCTTAATATATAAAATCGAAAGGTTAGTGCTATCTGCGGTGAATCTGATTGGTCCTCAGCCTCTGGCCAATCAGATTGTGGGTCTGACGTCACCCAACTGCCACTGTCTTCCCCCTTGGACACACACACACACACACACACACACTTCCCCCCCATCACACACACACTCCCCCCCCCATCACACACACTCCCCCCCCCCATCACACACACTCCCCCCCCCCCATCACACACACACACACTCCCCCCCATCACACTCACCTCCCTCCCCGGCGCTCCAACTCACCTCCTTCCCCGGCGCTCCAACTCACCTCCCTCCTCACCTCCCTCCCCGGCGCTCCAACTCACCTCCCTCCCCGGCGCTCCAACTCACCTCCCTCCCCGGCGCTCCAACTCACCTCCCTCCCCGGCGGGGGAACAGACAGTGGCCAGGCAGGCTGCAGCTGCCTCAAGGCGCCGAGTGCCCAAGATGGCAGCGCCCGGAAGGACCCCCTTCCTCCCTCGTGGCGCCAAGTGCCTAAGATGGCGTCGCGCCCAGAAGTAGAGGTAGGGGGGGTGTGTGTGTGTCACTGCTGGGGAGTTGCGCTGTCCCGGGGGGGGGGGGGGGGGGTGATGTGTCCCCCTTCTGCCCGATCACAGTGGCTGCCTCCCTGCCACTGGGTGCCGCCACTGCTCCCTTCACCTCACAGACCTCAGGGGCGCCACAGCTGCACCACCATCTCCCGCCTCCTTACCGCCCTCTTACCCGCCTGAAACACACCTCGGCGCGCACTTCACCCTCGCCACGCCCTTAACATGCTGGCGGGAGGAGCAGAGCAGTGGCGGCCGCAGCGGGGCTGACTGTCGTCACTCCCCTCCCCCACACCCCGTACCTCCCTGCCACCTCCCCAAAGGTTCCTCTCAGCGTGAGGTGGGGGGGATGCCCAACCGCTATCTTCAGCTATCTCAGCCTGAGGTGTGGGGGATGCTGGGATGCTAACTATTTGCATTCCGCTGCCACGTGAGGTATGGGGGGTGCGGGGGGGGGATGCCGGCCTGGCCTCTAGCTTCATGCTGTCGCCTCCGGTATGGGGGGGGAGGGGGAAATGTCACCCAGTCACCCACCCACTCACTCCTCACCCACCCACTCACTCCCCACCCACCCACCCACTCACTCCTCACCCACCCACCCACTCCTCACCCACCCACCCAGTCACTAACGCACTCAACCACCCACCCAGTCACTAACTCACTCAACCACCCACCCAGTCACTAACTCACCCACCCACTAACTCACTCACCCACCCAGTCACTCACTACTCACCCACCCAGTCACTAACTCACCCACCCACCCTGTCACTAACTCAAGGTCACTAACTCACCCACCCACCCAGTCACTAACTCACCCACCCAGTCACTAACTCACCCACCCACCCAGTCACTAACTCACTCACCCACCCACCCAGTCACTAACTCACTCACCCACCCAGTCACTAACTCACCCACCCACCCAGTCACTAACTCACCCACCCAGTCACTAACTCACTCACCCACCCACTAACTCACCCACCCAGTCACTAACTCACCCATCCACCCTGTCACTAACTCACTCACCCACCCACCCAGTCACTAACTCACCCACCCACCCAGTCACTAACTCACCCACCACCCAGTCACTAACTCACCCACCCACCCAGTCACTAACTCACCCACCCAGTCAACCACCCACCCACCCAGTCACCAACTCACCCAGTCACCAACTCACCCAGTCACCAACTCACCCACCCACCCAGTTACCAACTCACCCACCCACCCAGTTACCAACTGACCCACCCACCCAGTTACCAACTCACCCACCCACCCAGTTACCAACTCACCCACCCACCCAGTTACCAACTCACCCACCCAGTCACTAACTCACCCACCCAGTCACTAACTCATCCAACAAGTCACTAACTCACCCACCCACCCAGTCACTAACTCACCCACCCACCCAGTCACTAACTCACCCACCCACCCAGTCACTAACTCACCCACCCAGTCACTAACTCACTCACCCAGTCACTAACTCACCCACCCACCCAGTCACTAACTCACCCACCCACAACTCAACCACTCACTAACTCACCCACCTACCCAGTCACTCTCACCCACCCAGTCACCAACTCACCCACCCAGTCGCTAACCCACCCACCTAGTCGCTAACCCACCCACCCAGTCGCTAACTCACCCACCCAGTCGCTAACTCGCCCACCCAGTCGCTAACTCACCCACCCAGTCGCTAACTCACCCACCCAGTCGCTAACTCACCCACCCAGTCGCTAACTCACCCACCCAGTCGCTAACTAACTCACCCACCCAGTCACTAACTTACCCACCCACCCAGTCACTAACTCACTCACCCACCCACCCAGTCACTAACTCACCCACCCAGTCACTAACTCACCCACCCAGTCACTAACTTACTCACCCAGTCACTAACTCACTCACCCACCCAGTCACTAACTCACTCACCCAGTCACTAACTCACCCACCCAGTCACTAACTCACCCACCCAGGGACTAACTCACCCACCCAGTCACTCACTCACCCACCCAGTCACTAACTCACTCACCCACCCAGTCACTAACTCACCCACACAGTCACTAACTCACCCACCCACACAGTCACTAACTCGCCTACGCAGTCACTAACTCACCCATCCAGTCACTAACTCACCCACCCAGTCACTAACTCACCCACCCAGTCACTAACTCACCCACCCAGTCACTAACTCACCCACCCAGTCACTAACTCACCCAGTCAGTCACTCACCCACCCACTCACCCACCCAGTCACTCACCCACCCAGTCACTCACTCACCCACCCAGTCACTAACCCACCCACTAAATAACCCACCCACCCACTAACTCACCCACTCACTAACTCACCCAGTCACTAACTCACCCACCCAGTCACTAACTCACTCACCCAGTCACTAACTCACCCACCCAGTCACTAACTCACCCACCCAGTCACTAACTCACCCACCCACCCAGTCACTAACTCACTCACCCACCCAGTCACTAACTCACTCACCCACCCAGTCACTAACTCACCCAGTCACTAACTCACCCACCCAGTCACTAACTCGCCCACCCAGTCACTAGCTCGCCCACCCAGTCACTAGCTCGCCCACCCAGTAACTAACTCACCCACCCAGTCACTAACTCACCCACCCAGTCACTAACTCACCCACGCAGTCACTAACTCACCCACCCAGTCACTAACTCACCCACCCAGTCACTAACTCACCCACCCAGTCACTAACTCACCCACCCAGTCACTAACTCACCCAGTCACTAACTCACTCACCCACCCAGTCACTAACTCACTCACCCACCCAGTCACTAACTCACTCACCCACCCAGTCACTAACTCGCTCACCCTCCCAGTCACTAACTCACTCACCCACCCAGTCACTAACTCATCCACCCAGTCACTAACTCACACACTCACCCAGTCACTAACTCACCCACTCACTAACTCACTCAACCACCCACCCAGTCACTAACTCACTCAACCACCCACCCAGTCACTAACTCACCCACCCAGTCACTCACCCACCCAGTCACTAACTCACCCACCCACCCAGTCACTAACTCACCCACCCACCCAGTCACTAACTCACCCACCCACCCAGTCACTAACTCACCCACCCAGTCACTAACTCACTCACCCACCCAGTCACTAACTCACTCACCCACCCAGTCATTAACTCACTCACCCACCCAGTCACTAACTCACCCACCCACCCAGTCACTAACTCACTCACCCACCCACCCAGTCACTAACTCACCCACCCACCCACCCAGTCACTAACTCACTCACCCACCCACCCACCCAGTCACTAACTCACTCACCCACCCACCCAGTCACTAACTCACCCACCCACCCACCCAGTCACTAACTCACTCACCCAGTCACTAACTCACTCACCCACCCAGTCACCAACTCACCCACCCACCCAGTCACCAACTCACACACCCACCCACCCAGTCACTAACTCACCCAAGTCACTAACTCACTCACCCACCCAGTCACTAACTCACCCACCCAGTCACTAACTCACCCACCCAGTCACTAACTCAAGTCACTAGCTGAGAGACCCCGCTCACTAACTCACTTACCCACCCTCACTAACTCGCCCGCTCACTAACTGACCTGCCCGCTCACTAACTGCTAACTCACCCACCCAGTCACTAACTCACCCAGTCACTAACTCACCCACCCACAGAGAGAGGGCAATGGGGAGCAGAGATAGGGGGTGAGTGGACAGAGAGGGGGAGCGGGACCATTCAATCCCGGGCAACGCCGGGTATATCAGCTAGTATATATATATATATAAATGTAAATACAACTGTATGCTCACCTGCATGTCTTAGGCAGGTCTGCAACCCCGCCTTTCCCCATCATCACCCAGCACACAGCACTTCCACTGCAGCAAGGGATTCTGGGAACTTTGATAAAAATGGTTTTTGAAGCAAAAAGTGGCACTGTGTGCTCATTTGCATGTCATTTCCCAGAATCCCTTGCTGCAGTGGAAGTGCTGTGTGCTGGGTGATGATGGGGAAAGGCGGGGTTGCAGACCTGCCTAAGACATGCAGATGAGCATACAGTTGTATTTACATTTGCATATTTGCTTTGCTGTGGAGGGTTTTTGTCACTTTTTTTACTCACCATAACTTAACTCAGTATTATGGTTTGTGTATATATATATATATATATATATATATAAAAATATAACAAACAGCGCAAACCAATACAATGTGTTTAAAATAGTAAACACTGGTGTAAATAAATAGTCCAATTGTCCAACTGTAGAGGATGAGGGTTTAGTATATCTAAAAATAAAGAGAAGACAAATTATGCTGTTGAAATCCTTTCTGAATGTTAGTTAGATGTTCAGCAAAACGCAATTTTAGTTTTCTTGTTGTGCGCCCATGTAAAAAACAATACATAAGGCGCACAACAAGAAAACTAAAATTGCGTTTTGCTGAACATCTAACTAACATTCAGAAAGGATTTCAGCAGCATAATTTGTCCAAACATTATTCAGAAGTACATAACTGCGATCCTAAAAGTACTCTATGTATAGGTATAGATCAGCTGCCCACAAATTGGAGAGGTGGTGATAGCATAAATGCTATATCTAGGTTAGAGACTAAGTGGATACATGCTGTAAAAACGCTTGTTCCATTTAGTCATAATGTTGATATTGATTTGGGTGCTTTTCTTTCATGATTATAAATACAATAATAATTTTTTTTTAATATATATTCAGTTTATCTATTCCCTGAATTTGATATTTGTGCAATTAATTAATTGTTCGTTAAAGATCTTGCAATTTATTGAATGTATATTTTTATGTTGTATTAATTGGTTAATTTGAATTAAAATACACATGTTTGTATATATACTCAGTGTTCGACAAATCACCCAAAAATCTACTCGCCCAACCAAAAAATCTACTCGCCACCTAGTCCCGCCCCCAACAAAGCCCCTAGTCCCGCCCCCAACCTTAGTCCCGCCCCCAACCCCACTTTAAAATAAAATATATAAATAAAATACGTTGAATAAATTCCTAGTCAGAACAACATTCGTTTTTGACATAAATGTATTTATTGTATTACATTATACTACAATTAGTCCTTGTTACGTGTGTGTGTGTGTGTGTGTGTGTATGTGTGTGTGTGTGTGTGTGTGTGTGTGTGTGTGTGTGTGTGTGTGTGTGTGTGTGTAAATGTCGATCTAGAAATAAAAGCCAGGTGTGAATGACTAGTTTCCTGAACCCCTTAACCAGTGTCTGGACGTCCCCGCTTCACAATATCTAAAGCAGCAATCCCGCCTGGGATCTTACCTGATCCGCAGCCCTCAATGTCAAGGTACCCGCATTCCCGCAATGTCATACATTGGAGGGGATATGTTCCCTACCTGTCTTCTGGGTTAGGGGGGATTCCGATGTCTTCCGTGTGAAGCTTGAGTCAGATCTTGAAGAAAGCAGTATAGGTTATTTCGGTGTAGTATAGGGCAGTTAAGATATATAGGGTAAATAAGAGATCCAGACACAGAGAGAGGGGTGAGAGAGAGAGAGAGAGAGGGGTGAGAGAGAGAGAGGGGTGAGTGAGACAGAGAGGGGTGAGTGAGAGAGAGAGGGATGAGTGAGAGAGAGAGAGGGATGAGTGAGAGAGAGAGAGGGGTGAGAGAGAGAGAGAGAGGGGTGAGAGAGAGAGAGAGAGAGAGGGGTGAGAGAGAGAGGGGTGAGAGAGAGAGAGGGGTGGGAGAGAGAGAGAGGGGGTGGGAGAGAGAGGGGGTGGGAGAGTGAGAGAGGGGGGGAGAGAGAGAGGGGGAGAGAGACAGAGGGCGTGATTGGGTGGGGTGACGGGGTGATTGGGTGGGGTGATTGGGTGGGGTGATGGGGTAATTGGGTGGTGGGGTGACGGGTGATTGGGTGGTGGGGTGACGGGGTGATTGTTAGGTGGGGTGATGTGACACTTCTGGTAACACACACACACACTCCCATGCACACACGCACACACACGCATACACACACACTCTCCCATGCATGCATACACACACACTCTCCCATGCATGCATACACACACACACACACACACACACACTCCCATGCACGCACACACACACTCCCATGCACGCACACACACACACACACACAATCCCATGCATGCATACACACACACTCTCCCATGCACACTCTCCCATGCACACACACACACTCCCATGCGCGCGCGCACACACACACACTCCCATGCGCGCGCGCGCACACACACACACACACACACACACACACACACACACACACACACACACGACAGGGGGAAGAGGAAAGGCCGCGCGACCGAGCACCATCTACCCCGCCCTGCGCGGGCAGCCACGGGACTGTGGGGAAGCGGAGACCAAGGAGGTAAAGGGGGAACACCCCCGCTACAATCTCCAGCCCCGCGCGGGGATCGGGGGCGGGGATTAAGGAGAAAAACGCCTCCGCCCCGCGCGGGTATCGCGGGAAGTGGCGTGGGAAGCCGAGGAGAGAAGGAGGGGTACCTCCACTACCATCACCCGCGGCGCAGCGCGGGTATCGGGGGAAGCGAAGTTGCACCAGGACCGGGGAGAGAAGGGGGGGGAACACCCCCACTACCATCTCCCGCCCCGGTATTGGGGGAAGCGGAAAGCGACACGGGGAGAGAAGGGGGGGAGCACCCCCACTACCATCACCCGCGGCGCAGCACGGGTATCGGGGGAAGCGAAGTGGCACCAGGACCGGGGAGAGAAGGGGGGGAACACCCCCACTACCATCTCTCGCCCCGGTATCGCGGGTATCGGGGGAAGCGGTAAGCGACACGGGGAGAGAAAGAGGGAGAGCACCCCCACTACCATAACCCGCGGCGGGAAGTGGCGCGAGAAGCCAGGGGGTGGGGACACCTTGGCTTGCAGAGGGGCCGCAGGATGGAGGATTAGAGTACTTACCCCCCAACATATCTCCGAACAGAAAAAATGGCCGTTCGTTGGGGGCGGGCTCATATAGCAGTCAGGTAGGGGGAGTTTTTTTTTCCAGCGCGAGCAGGAGAAATTTCAGCGCGAGCGGGGGGAAATTTAAAAAAACAAACACGTATGCTGCTTGGGCCAATATTTACTCGCCCGGGGGTTAAATCCACCCGCCCCGGGCGTGTAAATGTATAGGATTGTCGAACACTGTATATATATATATTTATATATATATTATATATATTTATATATATATGGATGTGTGTGTGTTTATATCATCATATGTGTATATATATTTATGATTAAATTGTTTGAATTAGTTGACTTGATATAAGTTTATTATAACATTTATTTTGAATATTTGGATTTTATAATGGTTCCTTAATTGTGTGTTAAATGTTTGCCATTTGGGTGTGATCTCTATATGATTAGATCAATGTTTGATCCATTAACCAACCAGGATCCAGTTCCTGCTATATAGGTTTCTCACACAGAGGAAAACATATCTCTAGATATAGTCAATTAGATGAAACGCGTAGAGTTATGTGATCAAGTTCCTATGGTCTTATTTTAAATGGATCTTCTATATATGCCTTTTTAAAGGCGTTTGGAAGTTTTTACTTCATTTGTTCATTAAACCTATCTGGTTGGGAGTAACGATTTCAATAAGGACACTGACAGCACTAAAGAAACATTGTTCTGATAATCATATGAGATTCAGCAGTGGGAAAGAGCAGGAGCTCTGATTGCAGTCACCGCAAGACACCTGAGAGCAGGCGGCGTTTGGTGTGTTGGAGAGACAGATCTGACTATGCCAGAGCTTCATGAGCTGCGGTTAAAGCTTGTGCTCCTACAGATATGCTTATTTTAGCTACTATCTTGTAAGTAGAATCAGTGCTTATGCTGTGAAAGTCCTGAATATACTTACTTCACCATATTGGCTTCTTCTCTTTATTTTTAGATATACTAAACCCTCATCCTCTACAGTTGGACAATTGGACTATTTATTTACACCAGTGTTTATTATTTTAAACACATTGTATTGGTTTGCGTTGTTTGTTATATTTGTATATACATTTTGGCATTGTGTGTGTCCTACACAATTGTAGCAGCATCCATTACATCTAAAAAATAATCTTTTTTAAGTTGAATTGTACTTTTGCGCATTTTTTCTTTTATATATATATATATATATATACACACACACACACACACACACACACACACACACACACACACACACTGCTTGACATAGCACCCAAAAATCTACTCGCCGATCAAAAAAACCTATTCGTCACCTAGCCCCACCACCCCAGGGAGGGGACTGGGGGGGGGGGGGCTGCGGATGCCAAAGCAGGAGACTGCTGAAGACGGGGCAGGGGGGTGGTCTGTGGATGCCCTCGCAGGAGCCTGTGTTGGAGTTCTGGGAAGGTAACGTAGGTGGAGTGGGGGACGTCGTAGTGTCCTGTTGGCATGGCAACGCGGCGTTAGCCGTGCGGCCATTTTAAGTGGAGGAACGAAGGAGGAAAATTTTAAGAAGGAGGAAAATGCCGCCGTTGCAGCCCACCGAAACACTTCATCGCCAGGGGGTAAAATGCAGCGACCGGTCGACCACATTTGTCGAGGACTGTGTATATATGTGTGTGTATATATGTGTGTGTGTGTGTGTGTGTGTGTGTGTATGTATGTATGTGTATATATATATATATATTTGTGTGTGTATATATGTATGTATATATATGTATGTATCTGTAACGTGTTCCCCCCCCCCCCCCCCCAATCTCACATTGGCCCGGGTAGTCTAACCAACCCCCATTACGTGTTCGTGTTTGGTGGTGCACCTGTAGGCAACAGGACTCCTGAGTCTCCCGCTTGATGGTATTAGGGGATGTCATCAGGACAGGTAGCTGAGGTAGTGGGTGCGAGTTCAACTTAACATCATGTGCAGCGCCTCCACCTCATCAGGATCTGTGCTTCCGCAGGGAGATGGTCCTGGTGAGGAACTCCTTCTTGGTGGTGACTGCCACTGCTGAGTAATCTCACACTCACACAGTGGGGGTTTCATGAACAAGGTCATCTTTATTGTAGATTGGGATGTAGCAGACTGCCCCATGCAGCTGCCGGCTCTAGCCGCACATCTCTTCGTGCTGTCCCTTTGCCAGGTACGCACTCCCGTATTGAAGTGGGGTTCCCTCTTCTCCTAGGGAGACCCTCTCTGTGCCAGGTCCCTGGACACAGAGTGGCTTAGACAGGCTTGATTGGTCAACCTGGACCGCTAGTTACTGCACTAGGGTCACAAAGTGTTCCTACAATCCCTTATGCAGGAAAATACAAGTTACCAGCTACTTCACATAACTGCTGGAACACAACTAACTGACAGTGTTGTGCCTTATATACTTCAGGAGGCAGGCGCATCCCTGATGTCACTATCTAGGGACCCAGAGCACACAGCCACTCCCCTCCATACATAGGGCACCTCACCAGGGTGTGAGGGAAAACCTCCATAACTACTGCTGGCATACCCGTACTTATCAGGACTTACTGCCAACAGAGAGGAAAGTAGTATACCATTATTATACATGGCTATATATATATATATATATATAACAAAAAGCAGAAGCCAAGCAACAAATGTAAAATCAAGGTGCATGCTCCATAGAAATCAATATAGAAACCCTGTCTTCCCATAAGAGAAGGCACAAAAGCACCAACACTCAGATATAGCAAAAAGACATGTATTAGCAGTGACATAACAGCACACTATAAACCCAACGTTTCGGTCCTAGCAGGACTTTCCTCAGGGGGGAAACACCTCATCGCCAGGGGGTAAAATGCGGTCGCCATGGGCGACCGGTCGACCACATTTGTCGAGGACTGTGTATATATATATATATATATGTGTGTGTTGTATATGTGTATATGTACGTGTGTGTGTGTGTGTGTGTATGTATATATATATATGTATGTATATATATAATCAAAATATAAATAGATGATACCGTTCTGTGGCTAACGAAATGCTTTTATTTGTGCGAGCTTTCGAGATACACTGATCTCTTCTTCCGGCGATGTTACAATCGTAACGTAGCCGGAAGAAGAGATCAGTGTATCTCGAAAGCTCGCACAAATAAAAGCATTTCGTTAGCCACAGAACGGTATCATCTATTTATTTTTTGATTATTGAAGCTCGGCTAACACGGTACTGATACCTCTACATATATATATATATATATATATATATATATATATATATATATATATATATATTGACGTCTCAGTCCCAGCGTAGGATCTTATGTCCAGATCAAAGGCAGGATAACTTTGCGTTTGTGCACAGGAGGGTTTATTTACAAGGTATAAATCAGGAACAGAATTAAACCATGACACAAAACAGAAACAAAAGACCTAACTCCTTTCAGGAGTATTGACTAATATAGCTTAGTCACTAATTAACTGTTGGAGAACTAACCTCTTTCCTCACTTTATACTCTGTACCTGCAGCTTTCCACTTGCAGTCTCTCACAGGGCTGTCTGTGTATGTGCCTTCAGATCAGCACAGCAGCAGCCCAGGAAATTGTCTGTGTTGCCTTTTACATGGTACCTGATTAATTAAGGCTCAGGTGTAAGGGAAGGGAACACACCCTGGAAGGTGCATGGTCCGTTATTAGGGTAAATTTTCTCCCTAATAAATAATATTTCAGTGTCTCCAAAGCCTATTTGATGGTCAAGCCCTCTTTCTCAACTATGGCATATCTCTTCTCATGGACAGTTAGCTTTTGGCAAATATATATGATGGGGTGTTCCTCCGTTCCGACTCTTTGTGACAGGACCGCTCCTATCCCTACATCGGAGGCGTCACACTGAACCTGAAATTCCCTGGTGAAGTCAGGATGGGATGGGCACATAAGGCATCCTTAAGCTTTGTAAAGCTTTCTCTGCTTGGTCAGACCACTTCACCATGACCAAACTCTTCCCTTTTGTTTGGTCGGACAGAGGGGTTGAGAGAGTGGCAAAGTCTGGTATAAAGCGACGGTAGTAACCGTCCAGGCTGAGGAAGGCTTTAACATGTTTCTTAGTTAGTGGTCTCGGCCACTCCCTAATCGTCTTCAGCTTTGCAACCTGTGGTTTCACAAGCCCTCTACCAACCGTATACCCTAAGTACTTGATCTATGGCACACTTAGCAGGGTTTGCCGTCAGACCAGCTTCCTCCAGGGAGTATAGAACTGCCTGTACCTTTTTCAGGTGAGAGTCCAAGTCATTACTGTGAATGATCACATCATCCAGGTAACTCGCGGCATAGTCCATATAGGGCTTCAACACCCGGTCCATCAATCTCTGAAAAGTTGCTGGAGCCCCATGTAGACCGAAGGGCAGGACCTTATATTGGTATAGCCTGCCTGGTGTGGAAAACGCCGTTTTTTCTTTAGCGGTCTGTGTTAGAGGTACCTGCCAATACCCCTTAGTCCGACCGAGGGTGGTTAAGTATCGGGCATCACCTGCCCTGTCTATCAGTTCGTCCACCCGGGGCATAGGGATGTATCAAATTTGGAGACTGCATTTAATTTCCTAAAATCATTACAGAACCAGATCTAGCCATCCGGTTTAGGTACCAGTACGATCGGACTCGACCAGTTACTGAATGATTCCTCGATTATGCCAAGGTCCAACATTTTCTGTACCTCCTCTTTAACGGCCTGTCGCCTAGCTTCAGGTAATCTATAGGGTTTAACATGTATGACCTTCCCAGGCTCTGTATGGATGTTATGCTCAATAGACAAGGTTCTTCTGGGTACAGGGGAGAAAACTCTGGCATTGCGCACAAGAAACTCCTTTACCTCCTGTCATTGAGGGCCAGACAAGGTGTCAGCAATTCTTATTTCAGGAATAGAAGGTTCCCTAGACGGAACAGTCTGAACTACAGTAACCAGGGCTTTAAGAGATTCACATGATATAACTGTTCTGGCTTCCTCCTCCTGGGCTGGCTAACTCTATAATTGTAAAACATACAGGACACCTACAAGCTCATATTGAACCCCCAAAATAACTGCAACATATATATAAGCATTGTGAAAAATGAAAGGAGGATACCTGGCGCTTAAAGAGTCACTGTGTCCTTATGAAACAGTCTGATCTTTAAAGAGTGTCTCAAAGTCCAAAACTTGAAGTGGATGGCTGTAGCTTTTCTTCACTGCTGCTGTTCTTCAATACACCTGAAATTGATAAAAGGGTACACCATTGCGCAGTACTACTGATGTTTGATGTTAACCCCTTATTGCCAACTTCCCCAGTGTGGACTGAATACACTTACAGGAGTGTTTCTTTCAGGATACAGTGGAGACAATCTGTGCTTTATTCCCTTTCCGTTCTTTAAACACCACGAATCCCCTGGGTGCTTCCTTTGTCTCTTGGGATTTCGTGATTCCCAGAATCACCCGAACTCCACGAGCCCCCAGACAAGGAATTTGAACAATAGCAAAGAAGGGGGTCACAAATTTATTAAAAAACGGCTTCAACAAGCCTAAAATTGGCTGATTAGCCTGCACTAAAAACAAATGGATGTTTACTCACATGTACTCACATGAATACATGCGTGACAAAACTTCATAAGGATGCCGTCCGCAGCTTGTGCCTCCTGTGTTTTGCTCCGGATGAGAAGGGCTCTCTCACAGCATAACTTCTCCGGTTAGGTGTAATAGAGTCTCTCCCTCCACTGGGCTGCGTTCCGGATTGCAACCGAGGGTTCTGGCAGACTCCTCACCTCTCAAAACACAGATGCTGCACTGCACTGCTCTCACGGGATCCTAACTCCTCCCACCCTAACGCGTTTCGTGACGTAGGCACGCCACTTTCTCAAAGGAATGAGGAGTTACAACTGATCTCTCTTTAAATACCCTCTGGGGGTGATTAACCTTGCAAGTAATGAACTGATAAGTATCACATGTTGGTGTACACTTGTCTGCTACTAACCAATGTGTATCTAAGGGAGTTAACACCTTGGGATTCAAATAACAGCATGTTCAGCAGACTTATACTTACACGTGATACAACAGACTTACATATACATACATCATAATAAAATTGAAACTATTCCTAAAAAGGACCAACCCTATATGAATGAGGCTAAGGGCATTAATGTAAAATAAAAAGGGCATAGAATCTGTTTATTCTTTTAGGAATGAAGCCAGGTCGAATTCTATGTTCAAACCCTTGGGGGCTAGGGTTTTTAAGGTATATATCCAAAAACTTTCCTTTTTGGATAAATTATTTAACCTATCCCCCCCCCTCCAATTTGGTTTAGGACAATCTATTCCTTTGCATACCAAACCTTTGGGATTTTGATTGTGGGCTAATCTGAAATGGTTGGAGACACTATGTGTCTCCAAACCTCTTTTAATATTATAGATGTGTTCTGCTAGTCTACGTGTCAGTGGTCTTCCCGTTCTTCCCACATATTGAAGTCCACATGGACACTGTAGGAGATATACACAAAACCTGCTTTTGCAGTTGATAAATGTTCCAATCTCGTACGTTCTATTCGTAACTGTGGAATGGAAACTGGCACATTTCTCACTGAAGCTGCAGGCTGTGCACTTCCCACACACAAAATAACCTTTAAAATCAGATAGCCAATTGGACTGTTTATGCTTCATTCTATCATTCGGACAGCTTGGTGCTAACGATGCTTTTAGATCATTAGCTTTTTTATATATGATCTGAGGTTGTGGAGGTAAAATGGTTTGTAATATGGGGTCTCGTAGAAGGATTCCCCAATGTTTTTTTAATGTTTTTACTATTTCCGGGGCCATACCATTGTATTTTGTAATAAATGGTATGAATTCTCCTTCTTTCACTTTTTTAGTTTTATTACGATTTATGTCAATTAGTGATGACCTATCTATCTGATTCACTTTCTCAATAGCTGATTCTACTTTATGTTTATTATAATTTCGTGCCAAAAACTTATGTTTCAGATCTTTAACCTGTTCCTCATAAATATGTTTTTGAGAACAATTTCTTTTTATTCTCAAGGCTTGTCCTTGTGGGATATTATCTACCCATCTTGAGTGATGGTGACTGGACGCCAAGAGATAAGTGTTGGCATCCACTTCTTTAAAGTATGTTTTTGTGTGCACAACATGGTTCTCTACATATAAGGTAAGGTCTAGAAAATTGATGGACACAGGGTGACTATTAAAAGTGAATCTGATATTGCAGGTGTTAGCGTTAAGATACTCTTGGAACTCAGTTAATTCTTTTTGAGTTCCCCGCCACACGCACAGCACATCATCAATATATCTTTTCCAGAGTACCAGGCCCGCACCGAACGGATTATTCCCCCAAATCTGCCCATGTTCCCACATGGCCATGAACAGATTGGCATAGCTCGGTGCAAACCTGGTACCCATTGCGGCGCCGCACGTCTGGAGGAAGAACTCCCCATCATGACTGAAGTAATTGTGCTGGAGAATGTATTTAATACCACTAAGAACAAACTCCATTAATTAAAGAAGTGGATGCCAACACTTATCTCTTGGTGTCCAGTCACCATCACTCAAGATGGGTAGATAATATCCCACAAGGACAAGCCTTGAGAATAAAAAGAAATTGTTCTCAAAAACATATTTATGAGGAACAGGTTAAAGATCTGAAACATAAGTTTTTGGCACGAAATTATAATAAACATAAAGTAGAATCAGCTATTGAGAAAGTGAATCAGATAGATAGGTCATCACTAATTGACATAAATCGTAATAAAACTAAAAAAGTGAAAGAAGGAGAATTCATACCATTTATTACAAAATACAATGGTATGGCCCCGGAAATAGTAAAAACATTAAAAAAACATTGGGGAATCCTTCTACGAGACCCCATATTACAAACCATTTTACCTCCACAACCTCAGATCATATATAAAAAAGCTAATGATCTAAAAGCATCGTTAGCACCAAGCTGTCCGAATGATAGAATGAAGCATAAACAGTCCAATTGGCTATCTGATTTTAAAGGTTATTTTGTGTGTGGGAAGTGCACAGCCTGCAGCTTCAGTGAGAAATGTGCCAGTTTCCATTCCACAGTTACGAATAGAACGTACGAGATTGGCACATTTATCAACTGCAAAAGCAGGTTTTGTGTATATCTCCTACAGTGTCCATGTGGACTTCAATATGTGGGAAGAACGGGAAGACCACTGACACGTAGACTAGCAGAACACATCTATAATATTAAAAGAGGTTTGGAGACACATAGTGTCTCCAACCATTTCAGATTAGCCCACAATCAAAATCCCAAAGGTTTGGTATGCAAAGGAATAGATTGTCCTAAACCAAATTGGAGGGGGGGGGATAGGTTAAATAATTTATCCAAAAAGGAAAGTTTTTGGATATATACCTTAAAAACCCTAGCCCCCAAGGGTTTGAACATAGAATTCGACCTGGCTTCATTCCTAAAAGAATAAACAGATTCTATGCCCTTTTTATTTTACATTAATGCCCTTAGCCTCATTCATATAGGGTTGGTCCTTTTTAGGAATAGTTTCAATTTTATTATGATGTATGTATATGTAAGTCTGTTGTATCACGTGTAAGTATAAGTCTGCTGAACATGCTGTTATTTGAATCTCAAGGTGTTAACTCCCTTAGATACACATTGGTTAGTAGCAGACAAGTGTACACCAACATGTGATACTTATCAGTTCATTACTTGCAAGGTTAATCACCCCCAGAGGGTATTTAAAGAGAGATCAGTTGTAACTCCTCATTCCTTTGAGAAAGTGGCGTGCCTACGTCACGAAACGCGTTAGGGTGGGAGGAGTTAGGATCCCGTGAGAGCAGTGCAGTGCAGCATCTGTGTTTTGAGAGGTGAGGAGTCTGCCAGAACCCTCGGTTGCAATCCGGAACGCAGCCCAGTGGAGGGAGAGACTATTACACCTAACCGGAGAAGTTATGCTGTGAGAGAGCCCTTCTCATCCGGAGCAAAACACAGGAGGCACAAGCTGCGGACGGCATCCTTATGAAGTTTTGTCACGCATGTATTCATGTGAGTACATGTGAGTAAACATCCATTTGTTTTTAGTGCAGGCTAATCAGCCAATTTTAGGCTTGTTGAAGCCGTTTTTTAATAAATTTGTGACCCCCTTCTTTGCTATTGTTCAAATTCCTTGTCTGGGGGCTCGTGGAGTTCGGGTGATTCTGGGAATCACGAAATCCCAAGAGACAGGAAGCACCCAGGGGATTCGTGGTGTTTAAAGAACGGAAAGGGAATAAAGCACAGATTGTCTCCACTGTATCCTGAAAGAAACACTCCTGTAAGTGTATTCAGTCCACACTGGGGAAGTTGGCAATAAGGGGTTAACATCAAACATCAGTAGTACTGCGCAATGGTGTACCCTTTTATCAATTTCAGGTGTATTGAAGAACAGCAGCAGTGAAGAAAAGCTACAGCCATCCACTTCAAGTTTTGGACTTTGAGACACTCTTTAAAGATCAGACTGTTTCATAAGGACACAGTGACTCTTTAAGCGCCAGGTATCCTCCTTTCATTTTTCACAGTCCTTTATGCAAATTGAGATATTTGCTTTGTGGGAAACCTATGGCAGCTTTGACCTCTTGTTAACCACAATTGGTATTTGTTTTTCACGTGTAATTCACACTTATCTAGGTTTAGCGCTTGAGTTAGGGTTTCACACTTTTTTATTTCATATATATAAGCATATAAGTGTCACAGAGGAGTGCTACTGAGCATGTCAATATATATTTAAAACCAGAGACAGAACATAAAACACAGACAGAGCTCAGTGCACATCCAGTGAAACTCATACACGGTACAGTGCCTAAATATATATGTATAGACAGTGTTCGACAAACCTATACATTTGCTCGCCCTGGGCGAGTGGATTTAACATCGTGGCGAGCTCCTATTGGCCCAAGCAGCACACGTTTGGTACAAGGTGGCGAGTAGATTTTTTTGTGTGGCGAGTAGATGTTTTGGTGATTTGTCGACCACTGTGTATAGATATCTATTAAATAAAATGGTCTTTTAGTTTAACATTTTGGCCAAATTGTTGTAAGCCCCTGAGCCACTGCACGGCAGACCACATCTCAAGGGTCCCTAACACTAATATAAATTCTTAATAACCTGTGCATTACCAGGAAGAATGATTTATAAGAAATTTGTCAGGGGAACTTGCTTGCTTGCAGTTTGATTGTGACAAATCTAATACAGAGTGCTTTTCCTGGTAATGTACAGGTTAATAAAAGCTTCAGTCAGACTTAAAACTATGCAACTAATTTTGACAGATTTATTATAAATCATTCTTCCTGGTAATGCACAGGTTATTAAGAATTTATATTAGTGTTAGGGACCCTTGAGATGTGGTCTACCGTGCGCCTCTGACAGAACCACCTCTATGCCAAGCTGGAGAAATGCCACTTCCACCAAACCTCTACTACCTCCTTAGGATACATTATCTCCGATTCTGTTTTTTCCATGGACCCCTCAAAACTGAAAGCTGTCATGGAGTGGCCCCTTCCTAATTCTCTCAAGGGCATTCAGAGATTTCTGGGCTCTGCCAATTACTATAGAAGATTTATCCACAAATTTTCTTCCATTGTTGCCCCTATCACGGCTCTTACCAAGAAAGGAGCCGACGTCGTGTCTTGGCCCCCTGCAGCAATCCTGGCATTCGACGTCTTGAAGAAAGCCTTTAGTTCTGCTCTGATCCTGATTCACCCCAATCCTAAACTCCCTTTCACCCTAGAGGTGGATGCTTCTGACATTGGAGCTGGCGCCATCCTATCCCAAAGAAAGTCTCCTTCAGCCAAGTTGCACCCTTGTGCTTTCTTTTAAAAAAAAAAAATTCTTCTGCACAACAGAACTATGACGTGGGTAACAGAGCTACCAGCTATCAAACTTGCCTTGGAGGAATGGAGGCATCTATTAGAGGGTACGGAAAGTCCAATTACCATTTTGACAGATCATAAAAACCTCATGTATCTGCTCAACGCCTAGTGCCCGTCAGGCTCGCTGGTCTCTTTTCTTTTCACGTTTCAACTATATAATCTCCTTCATACCCTGTTCCAAGAATCTTAAGGCTGATGCTCTTTCCCACCAATTTCTAGTTGAGGACAGAATCGAAGCCAGATCAGGGACCATTCTCCCCTTGTAAGGTCCTACGCTGCGTGGACTCCCGCTCCCGGCGTCCCCTTACCTTGCTCTTCTGCTGTCCCGAATCCCCGGCGGCGTTTCCCTGCCGTTGGCGTCTTCCCGCGGCTTCTCTCTCTCTTCCGGGTCGCGCGCGCGAGAGGCCCCAAGCCTCTCTTACTTGGCGTCCTGAGCCTGGTCCCGCCTCCTCCTTGCGGGCATGCACACTGGCGCGCTCCCCAGCCCCAGCTCGACCAGGTGCGCCCCCAGGCTTCTCTATCCTATCAGGGTTAACCCCTGGACCGCACCTCCGCTCCTCCCTTTCACCTGATAGGTCCCAGCCCACTATTTAGTCTGGTCTACCCATTCTCTCAGTGCTCTGCATAGCTACTGTACCTTGGTGCTGTCTGCTTCTGCTTGGCTCTCTTGTTTTTCAGTCCCTGTTCCTGTCCCTGGATTCTCTGCTGACCTCCATGGATTTCGACCTTGGCTTTGGACTTTGACCACGCTGCTTTCTGGACCCCTCTTGGCTTTTGGACACTCTACCACGCTATCTTCTATACCGAATTATACTGAATTCGGCAAACGGACCCTCAACGACGCAGCTCTCTCCTCGACCCAGGCTTACGGACACTCTACCACACTCCCTTCTCTACTCCAGGACCATTGGCTTACGTATCCAACCCTTCTACGTCGGATTTGGCAAGTACCGAACTACTTCTATTTTTGTTCCCCGGATCAGCTACGCTACTTCCACACTTCGGCCGCGCCCCCGTTTACTGTTAGGTGTGTGGTATTTGTCCTTTCCACCTCAGTCCCGGGGTCTCGTCTGGTTTGTGGGCAGGCCGAGCGTTACATTATGCAGAGCCCATCAGACCCAGACCCCCCTGAGGTGGAAGATACCCTGACCACTATCTCCAAACATTTCACCTTTCTGGACAATCAGGTTACCGCACTTAACCAACAGGTTGCTACTTTAACCTCTCAAATGCCCCAGGTTAACTCTTCCAGTTCCGCTATTCCTCCCACTGTTTCCCGAGAGGGAGCAGGCACTTCTGAGTTGCGGATCCCTACACCTAATAAATATGCCGGAGACCCGCTTGCATGCCGTGGGTTTTAAACCAGTGCGAGATTCAATTCGAACTGTCACCTCGCTTCCCCACGGATCGAACCAAGGTAGCTTACATCTTCTCCCTCCTCACCGGGGACGCTTTGGCCTGGGCTTCACCAATCTGGGAGCTAAGACCTGAACTCACTTACAGCTTTCCCAACTTTAAGAGAGAGTTTCGTTTAGTTTTTGATACCCCTGGACGTAGTGATATGGCTGCTTCCTCCTTGTTCCACATTTCACAGGGTCGGAAATCTGTGGCACGATATGCTCTGGAATTCCGGACAATCGCGGCTGAGACTGATTGGAACGATGGTGCACTCTCCGCGGCCTTCTGGCAAGGGCTTTCTGAGTCCTTAAAGGACGAACTGGTGGCTCGTGAGAGGCCATCTTTATTGGAGGCCCTGATCGCTTTATGCATCAGGCTGGATCAACGACTTCTGAAAGGCGGGCCGAACGTCAACGTCCTCATACTGCTGTTTAAATGCCTTCCGCTTCCAGAGGAATGAGGGACTGTGCTTTTATTGCGGATCTCCTGGGCACATCTTGCCGTGTTGTCCCTTGAGGCCTGGAAACACCAGCACCCAGTGAGGTATGAGGGGATTTCACTGGGTACAATCTCTTCCCCTCTCCCGCACAGGAGTTTCCCAAGCACATCGTACTCCCTGTCCTCCTTAAGTATGTCAGCCTCAAAATCCCTGCTCTGGCCTTCCTCGATTCCGGATCCGGAGGGAATTTCATGAACCATGCTTTTGCTATTCAGAACAACATCCCTCTCCGGGAGAAAGCCATTCCGGTCGGGTTGGAGGCTATCGAAGGCTGACCTCTTCAGCCAGCCTTTATTTCCTTGGAGACACTTGCCATTGAACTTTCTATGAAGGATGGACACTTGGAATTCATTACTTTTGATGTCATCCATTCCCCTTTGGTTCAACTCATTCTGGGCCTACCGTGGTTACAACTCCACAACCCCATTATCGATTGGACTGCTGAGTCTCCCATCCGATGGAGATCTTCCCATGTGGAGTTGCATCCTCCTTCCCCCACGATATTGGCCATCTTGGAGACCGCCCCCCCGCAAGAGGCCACCCTACCGGAGGTTTATTCGGAGTTCTTGGACGTCTTCAGTAAGACTAAATCCGAGGAGCTTCCTCCCCATCGCCCTTTCGACTGCCCGATTGACTTGATTCCGGGAGCCCCTTTCCCCAAATCCAGGTCGTATCCCCTATCTTTGCCCGAGACGGAAGCCATGGCTGAGTATATCTCGGAGAACCTTCAGAAAGGCTTTATCCGGAAATCCACCTCCCCCGCCGGAGCAGGTTTTTGTTATGTGAAAAAAAAACATGGAACACTTCGCCCGTGCATCGATTTCCGCAGGCTAAATAAGATTACCATCAAGAATCGCTACCCTTTCCCCTAATTCCCGAGCTCTTCGATAGGTTGCAAGGCTCCACGATCTTTTCTAAACTTGATTTAAGGGGGGCCTATAACCTTATTCGTATCCGCATTGGTCGCTATCGTCGCGAGTGGAAGACCGCGTTCAACATGCGCAGTGGTCACTATGAGTACATGGTGATGCCTTTTGGGTTGTGCAATGCACCCGCAGTCTTCCAAGACTTTATGAATGAAGTTTTCCGTGATCTATTGAACTTATTTGTGATTATCTACTTGGATTATATCCTCATCTTTTCCAAAACCCTCGAAGAACACATTCTCCATACCAAAATGGTGCTCTCTCGTCTACGGGCCAACAGGCTCTACGCCAAGATGGAGAAGTGTGTCTTCCATCAATCCTCAACCACTTTCCTGGGATACATTGTCTCGGACCAGGGGTTCACCATGGATCCGGAGAAGCTCAAATCTATACTCGATTGGCCACAACCCAACTCTTTGAAGGCGATTCAACGTTTCCTAGGCTTCGCAAACTATTGTAGGAAATTCATTGCTGATTTTTCTACCTTGGTAGCACCCATTACGGCCCTTACCAAAAAAGGGGCTGATCCTTCCTCTTGGCCGTCGGAGGCTAGTCATGCTTTTGAGTCTCTCAAGAAAACCTTTGTTTCGGCCCCCATTTTACGACATCCTGTCCCCACTCTCCCCTTTATCCTAGAAGTCGACGCTTCTGACATGGGAGCCGGTGCGGTTCTCTCACAAAGAACCACCCCCGTGCGGTAAAACATTCAAAGTTTTACCTCCTCTTGCCCAGTCTGTGCCCAAAATAAATCAGTCCATCAAAAGCCTTCTGGTCTACTCCAACCTCTCCCGGTCCCAGACCGTCCTTGGAGTCACATTGCCATGGACTTCATTGTGGATCTTCCCCCTTCTAACGGTATGACTACTATCCTAGTGGTCATTGACAGATTCTCCAAGCAAGCTCATTTTGTTCCCCTCAAGGGTTTACCCAATTCTAGTACTCTGGCTGATATCTTTGTAAAAGAGATTTTCCGTATTCATGGCGTTCCACTGTCCATTGTCTCGGACCGTGGTACTCAATTTGTTTCGAAGTTCTGGCGCGCGTTTTCCCAGAGGCTGGGCATTACTCTCCTTTTTTCCTCAGGCTATCACCCCCAAACTAATGGGCAGACTGAACGCATGAACCAGTGCCTCGATCAGTATTTGCGTTGTTTTTCTTCCGACTCTCAGGATAATTGGGCAGAATTACTTCATTGGGCTGAATTTGCCATTAACTCTCTCAAGAACGAGTCCACTCAAGAATCACCGTTTTTTGTAAACTATGGATTTCATCCTACCCGCCTATCTATGCATTCATCCATGTCGGGAGTGCCTGCATCAGATCTTAGGGTGACCACGTTACAGGAGTCATGGAGCAAGATTCAAACTGCTTTACAGGAATCTGTCCTAAGACAGAAGAGACAGGCAGATCGCCTTCGTCGGGAGTCTCATAAGTTTGTACCCGGAGAGAAAGTCTGGCTCGCTTCTAAAAATATCAAACTGAAGGCCCCAACCCCTAAATTGTCTCCCAGGTTTTTGGGTCCCTTCTCCATCCTGAGACAAATCAACCCTGTGGCCTATCAACTTCTGTTACCCCCCTCCATGAAGATTTCACCTGTCTTCCATGTCTCGCTCTTAAAAACTTTAATCCAAGGCACACGATTTGCTCATCCTTCTCTTCGACCTCCTCCCACCATTGTACAACGCAAATAGTGAAGTATGCAAAGACAAGTGTATATTAAAATAGGGAAAAATATTCTGCGTACATCAAGTAAAAAGTAATGAGCATTGAGTGTATAAAACACACAGGTTACCACTCGGCGACTGCTGGTGTGGGAGTCAGATGCTTGCTTCTCTCAGCGGGCGCCTTGAACAGCAGCTGCGATGCAGGCCTTTCCTAGGAACTCCTCTTCAAACGGTCAGCGTCTTCATAGGGGATTTCCCTTCTGATCAGCTGGGCTCCGCACTCGATAATAACACTCAGAGGGACCCCAGATAAGTCAGCAAGGACTGGAGCAGTTAGTACAGCTCCCCGGTTGTAACAGCCACACA
Organism: Ascaphus truei; assembly: GCF_040206685.1. Taxonomy (NCBI): domain Eukaryota; kingdom Metazoa; phylum Chordata; class Amphibia; order Anura; family Ascaphidae; genus Ascaphus; species Ascaphus truei. Next base: position 412,159,189 of record NC_134486.1, on the reverse strand, counting down.
CGGAGGTGAATCTGATGGCTGCGAGTGAACCTCCAGCGTGCCACGCTGCCGCTCCGTTACGCTTCTCTGGTCCCGGGATCACAAACCTAGGCTTGTGATCCCGGGAGCAGAGAAGCGTAACGAAGCGGCAGCGTGGCACGCTGGAGGTTCACTCGCCCAGCTGATCAGAAGGGAAGACGCTGACCGTTTGAAGAGGAGTTCCTAGGAAAGGCCTGCATCGCAGCTGCTGTTCAAGGCACCCGCTGAGAGAAGCAAGCATCTGACTCCCACACCAGCAGTCGCCGAGTGGTAACCTGTGTGTTTTATACACTCAATGCTCATTACTTTTTACCTGATGTACGCAGAATATTTTTCCCTATTTTAATATACACTTGTTTTTGCATACTTCACTATTTGTGTTGTGCGCTGTTTTTTTGTTTCCATTTCTCCAGTTTATTGGGGGGTGCTGAGCCACCCCCTGTTTTTATAGCAGCAGACGCCTTCATCATTTACTACACGGTTATGTAAATTATTTTTTACATATCACTTACACTGGTTTTTTGTGGCTTCATTAGTTGGGCTACTAATTAGAAGGGTTATGGTTATTACACCGTATCACTTATTTCTTTAGAGGTTAAGTAGTTGCGCACAGTATATTTTTGTTTTTCACTCCCACCATTGTACCTGGACAACAGGAATTCGAATTCGAAATCCAGTCCATCATTGACTCTCGCATCTCCAGGGGCAAGCTCCAGTTTTTGGTCCACTGGAAGGGATATGGACCTCAGGATCGTTCTTGGGTCTCGCACGCTGATCTCCACGCTACTCAAACGATTCCACCAAAAATTTCCCACAGACCTTGGATGGATCGTCCAGAGTCCGTCCCTCAATGGGGGGATACTGTAAGGTCCCGCGCTGTGGGGACTCCCGCTCCCGGCGTCCCCTTACCTTGCTCTTCCGCTGCCCCGAATCCCCGACGGCGTTCCCCTGCCGTCCGTCACCCCCGCGGCTGCTCTCTCTTCCGGGTCGCACGTGTCATCCTTACAGACGCGCGTGGACCCAAGCCTCTCTTACCTGGCGTCCTGAGGCTTGTCCCGCCGCCTCCTTGCGGGCATGCGCACTGGCGTGCTCCCTATCCCCAGCTTGACCTGGTCCGCCCCCAGGCTTCTCTTCTATCAGGGTTAACCCCTGGACCGCACCTCCGCTCCTCCCTTAACCCTGATAGGTCCCAGACCACTATTTAGTCTGGTCTACCCATTCTCTCAGTGCTCTGCATAGCTACTGTACCTTGGTGCTGTCTGCTTCTTCTTGGCTCTCTTGTTTTTCAGTCCCTGTTCCTGTCCCTGGATTCTCTGCTGACCTCCCTGGATTTCGACCTTGGCTTTGGACTTTGACCACGCTGCTTTCTGGACCCCTCGGACTTGGCTTTTGGACACTACCACGCTGTCTTCTATACCCCTTGGACTCGGCAAACAGACCTTCAACGACGCAGCTCTCTCCTCGCCTCGACCCAGGCTTACGGACACTCTACCACGCTCCCTTCTCTACTCCAGGACCATTGGCTTACGTATCCAACCCTCCTACGTCGGATTTGGCAAGTACCGAACTACTTCTATTTTTTGTTCCCCGGATCAGCTACGCTACTTCCACACTCCGGCCGCGCCCCCGTTTACTGTTAGGTGTGTGGTATTTGTCCTTTCCACCTCAGTCCCGGGGTCTCGTCTGGTTTGTGGGCAGGCCGAGCGTTACACCCCTCTAAGCTCATCATATCCGCCAACTCATTCGACATACTAGACGACATTCTTCGAGATCAGACCAACATCCCCGAGGGTCTGGAGGTTCCGGACGGTTGTCTCTTTGCCGCATCACCCTTTCGCAGAAGGATTTTGGAGTGGGGTCACTCTTCAAAGACTGCCTGGTTCTACAAGAACTTCTGATCTTATCTCACGGATGTTCTGGTGGCCTAACATTCAAGCAGATGTGAGGGAGTTTGTCAAGGCATGCACCACATGTGCTCGGAACAAGGTCACTCGCAGCAAACCCCCAGGACTCTTACACCCCCCTTCCCATCCCAGATCGCCCCTGGAACAATTTGTCAATGGACTTCATTGTGGAACTACCCATTTCCAGGGGCATGAACACTATCCTCGTGGTCATCGACCGCTTTTCAAAACAGGCACACTTTGTCCCTCTCAAAGGGCTCCCAGCCTCACCCACACTGGCAGATATTTTTTGCAGAGAGATCTTCCGCCTTCACGGAGTCCCCTCGACCATCGTTTCTGACAAGGGTTCCCAGTTTGTTTCAAAATTTTGGCGAGCTTTTTCAAAAAAATTGGGCATTTCCTTGCATTTCTCATCTGGGTACCACCCCCAGACAAACAGTCAAACAGAGAGGACCAACCAGTCGTTGGAGCAGTACCTGAACTACTTCGTCACTTTTACCCAGGACGACTGGACAGACCTTCTTCCCTGGACAGAATTCGCCCACAATTCCTTACGGAATGAATCCACGCAGGTCTCTCCTTTCTTCGTGAACTATGGATTTCATCCTACACGGCTACCCATCACCCCTTCCTCTTCAGGGGTTCCGGCAGCAGACAACCGGATCCACACCTTGCAAGATTCATGGATCAAGATTCAGGAGAAGCTTCCTCTAGACAGAAGTTACAAGCAGACCGCCACCGCCGAGAAACTTCAGAGCTACGGCCAGGAGACAAGGTATGTCTGTCTTCAAAAAACATACATTTAAAGTATGTACATTTAAAGTTTCCCACTCTCAAACTAGCACCAAGGTTTTTGGGCCCATTCCAAATCTTGGTGAGAATCAACCCGGTGGCATACCGCCTACAACTCCCTTCCTCGATGAAGATACCATAATTTTTCCACATTTCCCTGTTGAAACCCGCCTACCGCAGCCCCCGTTTTCTGAATCTCTCCCGCACCACCAGCTCCTCAACTGGTGCAGGGGCAGCAGGAGTACGAAGTCCAGGCAATCATCGATTGTAGGATCTCAAGGAGAACCGTCCAGTATCTTATCCACTGGAAAGGATATGGCCCAGAGGAGCGCTCTTGGATTCCTCACCACCAAGTTCATGCACCCGAGCTCATCAGGAAATACCCCCTTAAACCCTGCTGGAATCGCCCAGAGGTCTCTCTTGAAGAGGGGGGTACTGTGAGGACTCGGGAGTCTCGCGGCCCTCCGCGCACTCCCGCAAGACGCCGACGCACGCGCAGCCTCTCACCCTCTGCTCCGGCACCCGTTGCCGCTTCCCAGGAATCCCGCGCTCTCACGCGTGCCTCCTCACGCATGTGCAGGGCTTCCCCCGCTGGAGCAACGCCCTCTACCCGCGCGGAGTGCATGCGCGTTGGCTTGGTTCCTGGTCACGTGCGTAATTGCCTTGCCCTGCCTTGTGATTTCCCGTGTACCGATCCAGCTTGCCTTTGGACTACCGCTTCTCTGGACTACTGATCTCAGCTTTCCTCGACCATCTGTCACTCTCCTACCCTGATCTTGGCTTACCTCCATCTACAATCCGGACCTCTCCTGCACAGACCTCGGCAAGTATACGACAACTCTGATCTCTCCTACCCCGACCTGGCTGCCAAGACCACTCAACATTCCGGACGCGACCCCTGTGTCTGTGTCTTTTTTTTTTTGTTTTTTTTGTTTGTTTTTTTTACCTATGTTGCAATAAATTCTTTTTTCACTTTATTCAATTTTTTGAGACCAGTGTTTATTATTCATTCAAGATAATAAAAAAATGCACAAATGCGCACCAGGGATTAGTGGAAGGTAATTTATTAAAAATACACAAAAACTGAGGGGATCCAACCCCACCTCAGAACAGCTGTGCAGCTGGACGGCTAAGTACTACCAAGGAGAACACCTAATGGTGACTAAACCCTAAGCTGCACAGTATACAAATACAGTGAAATTTATATAAAAAACATGAAAGAAAAAAACAAACATGAAAACAACCTATCAACAGATTTTTTATTTAATCATTTGTTCTTTTTTCTTTTATTCATATACAGGTTTCAGCATGATTTGTTTACATAGTATATTATTCATGTTGTTAGAGGTCATATTCCTGTATTTTTTCATAGGGGTGAGTGCAATGATTAATTTATACTTGCACACATCCCCCACATGAGTTGCTATACACCCTGTTGCCTAGTAACCTTATTTCAAGGTGTTTCAATCAGCGTAGCAATTAGGCAAACTAAGGGTGTTTCTCTGAGGGGGCTGGTTTATTCAATCAGTTGCCGCCCATTTATACGTACAGCGGATGACGCTGTACGTGACCTCCTGACGAAGTACTTGGTACGAAACGCGTAGAGGTCACGACAGGTCATCCTGCGCGTGTATGCTGGTAAGCTGAGACTGAGCCTGCAGGAGACGGCAGCGGTTTTATCCATCTCCGCGGTGCCGAGATCCGGATCCTGTGCAGACACCGCGAGTCTGCTGACTGTCTCAGTGTGAGTGTCCGTTTCCCCTTGCCAGTGCCCAACCCTATGGCGGTTTCTATACAAATCTGTTGATAGGTTGTTTTCATGTTTGTTTTTTTCTTTCATGTTTTTTATATAAATTTCACTGTATTTGTATACTGTGCAGCTTAGGGTTTAGTCACCATTAGGTGTTCTCCTTGGTAGTACTTAGCCGTTCAGCTGCACAGCTGTTCTGAGGTGGGGTTGGATCCCCTCAGTTTTTGTGTATTTTTAATAAATTACCTTCCACTAATCCCTGGTGCGCATTTGTGCATTTTTTATTATCTTGTTTTTCAGGGTGCCTTCCCCCCTTTCTTAGGGGGGTTCACCTAGATTTGAGAGTTTCTGGGGAGACGCTTTATGTACATGCTGCAAAGGGATCATCCACACCATCACACAGCACGAGCGCTGAATATCCTGTTTTTTCTACTTTATTATTCATTCAGTTGGGATCCTGTTTGGCTTAGAAGTGCCCTGGAGACTGTTTTTTCTATTCGACATGGTCGACTCAATGACTGCAAGGTTCCCAGGTCCCGTGGCTGCAAAAACAAGCCCAAATCATCACCTCTCCACCACCTTGCTTGACAGTTGGTATGAGGTGTTTATGCTGATATGCTGTGTTTGGTTTTCGCAAAACGTGGCGCTGTGCATTATGGCCAAACATCACCACTTTGGTCTCGTCTGTCCAAAGGACATTGTTCCAGAAGTCTTGTGGTTTGTACAGATGCAACTTTGCAAACCTAATCCGGTCTGCATGTTCTTTTTAGAGAGAAGAGGCTTTGTCCTGGCAACCCTTCCAAACAAACCATACTTGTTCAGTCTTCTTCTAATTGTACTGTCATGAACTTTAACATTTAACATACTAACTGAGGCCTGTAGAGTCTGAGATTTATTTATTTATAAAATATTTTACCAGGAAGTAATACATTGAGAGTTACCTCTCGTTTTCAAGTATGTCCTGGGCACAGAGTTAAGAAAAATAATACATGGTTACAAATACAGTTGCTTAAATGAACAGGGTATACATTATACAGTATATAAGACATTGCATGCACAGTTAAAGAAAATATATATTATGGGCGTATGCAACAGTTACAGACCAGATTAAAATGTGAGACAGCCTTAGATTTAAAAGAACTTAAACTGGTGGTGGATGTGAGAGTCTCTGGTAGGTTGTTCCAGTTTTGGGGTACACGGTAAGAGAAGGAGGGACGTTCGGATACTTTGTTGAGCCTTGGGACCATGAACAGTCTTTTGGAGTCTGATCTCAGATGATAAGTGCTGCACGTAGTAGGGGTGAGGAGCTTGGGTATGTAACTCTTGGGTATTTTGCAATTTCTTTGAGCATTGCACGGTCTGACCTTGGGATTAATTTGCTGGGATGTCCACTCCTGGGAAGATTGGAACCTGTCTTGAATGTTTTCCAGTTTTGAATAATCTTTCTCACTGTAGAATGATGGACTTTAAATTGTTTGGAAATGGCCTTATAAGCCTTCCCAGATTGACGGGCAGCAACAATTGCTTCTCTAAGATCATTGCTAATGTCTTTCCTCGTTGGCATTGTGTTAACACACACCTGAATGCTCCAGACCAGTAAACTGCTAAAACTTCGGCTTTTATAGAGGTGGTCACACTTGCTGATGAACAATTAATCAAGGGCATTTGATTAACAGCACCTGTCTGCTACTTAGCATCTTAATTCCTATGGAAGCAGTAAGGGTGTACTTAGTTTTTCACACACAGCTTTTCCATTTTGGCTTTATTTTTGTTAAATAAATCATGACACGGTGTAATATGTCATGTGTTGTTGTTCATCTGAGGTTGTATTTACCTAATTTTTAGACCTGCTAAGGAACAGATGATTGTTATTATGTCCTGATATGTAAAACTATGGAATTCAAAGAGGGTGTACTTTCTTTTTCACATGACTGTATATATATAAAGTGGTCGAGAAATCACCCATAAATCTAGTCGCCGAACCAAAAAGATGTGAAGGACTAGTTTCCTGAACCCCTTAACCAGTGCCTGGACACCCCCGCTTCACAATATCTAAAGCAGCAATCCCGCCTGGGATCTTACCTGATCCGCAGTCCCTTAATCTCCAGCTACTACCCTCATTCCCGCAAAGGTGTTCCCTACCTGTCTTCTGGGTTAGGGGGATTCCGATGTCTCCCGTGTGAAGCTCGAGAGTTTGATCTGAAACAAAGCAGTATATGTTATTTCGGTGTAGGTATAAGGCAGTTAAGATATACAGGGTAAATAAGATATTCAGCGTGTGAGAGAGTGTGGGTGCGACAGAGAAAGCGACAGAGAGAGAGAGCGCGACAGAGAGAGGGCGCGAGAGAGAGAGTGTGGGTACGACAGAGAGAGAGTGACGGAGAGGGTGAAAGGGAGACGGAGAGGGTGACAGTGTGAAAGAGACAGGGTGACAGGGAGAGGGTGACAGTGTGACAGAGACAGGGTCACAGGGAGAGGGCCACTGGGAGAGGGTGACAGTGACAGAGAGGGTGAGAGGCACAGGGTGACACACTCACACACAGACACTCACTTATTCATTGAAAGGGGGGGGGGGGGGCCACCTGGGCAGCAGTTCATGTCCTCCACATGTGGCCAGTTGGGAAGCCGGCTGGGGGTCTGGCAGAGTGGCAGCCGGGCGGGGGGGGGGGGTCGAGCGGTCGGTCAGCTGGGCTGCCGGGAGGGGGGTGTCGGGCAGGCGGACGGGGGGGATCGGGCAGCTGGGCGGGGGGGGGGTTGGGCAGGGGGGTATGGCAGCAGGGCGGGGGGCTCGGGCAGCCGGGCGGGAGGATGTGCAGCCAGGTGGGAGGTCGGGCAGCCGGGGCGGGAGGATGTGAAGCCGGGCGGGAGGTGCGGGCGGGCGCAGGCTCCAATCGGTGCCTCAGTAGAGGCTGCCTCCTCAGCTCATGACGTCACGAGCATCATGTTGGCATGGCAACGCGGCGTCTGACGACGCACGGCCATTGCAGTTTGAGGAGGAAAATATGCCCGTAGATGCGCGGGCGGGAAAATTGCGTGCGCTGCTTGGGCGACCATGAGGAGATCGACACAGGGTCAAATCCAGTCGCCCGGGTGTGCGGGCGACCGGATTTGTCGAACACTGTATATATGTATGTATGTAGGTATGTATGTATGTGTATGATGTGTTGGGTTCTGGGGTTAAAGCTTGCTGGGGTTGTGTGTTTGTTCATCCCAGCCATTGTACAGTACTTTAAAACAGGATTCAGGACAATGTGGTTGGCTCAGAACACAATTAGCAAGAAATACAAATGTTAGATTATGCAGGTTTTAAAAATGAATGCCAATTCACACAGAAAAAATCTGAACGAGGACAAACCTGTATGTAGCCAACACAATATGGGCATAAACTATGCAAACAGGCTTCCCCCAAAAAGTACAAAGTAGAGCTCTACTTACAGTACAAAAGTATTTTTGCTGTAATTTCCATTTATTTAGGAGCAGTGGAGAGTGCAACGTTCAGGTCCAACACGGACTTTTCAATTCTGTTTTCTATTGTTTATGAGAAAATGAATGCCAGAAATACATGTTTGATTTTGTAATTTTTATGTATGATAAAATAAGCTTTTCTTATTTTAGGAAGTGGACGCGTGATTCCCGGAGCTGCTAAAGGAGTGAAAATGATGAGACTTTTTTTAGACAATTTATCAGAAAAGTTGATAGGACTGTGCCTGTTTTTTGTACGATGTAAAAACGATACCCCAATAACAGCTAAAAATATCCATGAGGTAATTTCTGTGTGTTGTGTTGTGTTCTAGTAGACAAAAATATACTATATTTCAACAATAGTATCCTGTGTTATTAACCCTGAGATTGAGGCAAAAGAGTTACCAGACCTTAGGAGAGAAAAAAGTTTAATTTAGAGAGGGCAAATTACAATTTTTGCTTAAGAGAAAAATGTGTCAACATGAAGAGGGACAACATAGCAACAAACAAAAAAAATCCCACAATAACGATATAGAAATATTTTATTAAGATAAGTCTGAAAATGTTCTAGTAAAATCTAAATACAAAGTGTTCTCAAAAGAAATACATTTTATTTAGATTTACTAGAAGGGTAGTTTATTTTCAAACCCTTGACATGTCTGCACTCACATTTTCTCACCTACACTGCTTCCATCACCCTAAAATCCCCCATCATCCACCCACCCCTCATCCCATCACTCCCACCCTGAGATAGTCCCTCCATTTAAAATCCCATTTAATTTATCAAATGTTACTGTCTACTGGCATATCTCTAATCAATCTATCTATTTTGTTGTAACTGTAGGAGACAAGTGCAGAGGTATAACCAGGGAGACTTACCTGGGGTTAAGGGAACATAAACATTGGCTTTTTTTTAGCCTGCGGCATTAAACAGTACAGCTTTATATCAGTATGCAAAACAAATAAACAGGCGTTTCCCTTTGTAATGGCTAAATCACACTTTCCAGTCCGCATTTGCAGAGCTCGGATTCTAGGTCTCTTACCAACCTCTGACCCCAAAGTGAAAAGAAGTACCTGTAAGCAGGGGGCTCTTTACGTTAGTTTGGGTCTGGATTGGTGTTCGTGGGGTGAAACATCTGGCGGGTTCCAGGGTCCACTGTATCCTGGAATAGAGGGTCTGGTTCTCTGAGATCTCTCTCTGGCAGCACTCACTTCTTCAGTGATAGAGAGATCGGGTTCCTGGGGATCTCTCTGGCAGCACAGTCCCTCTGTGCTAGAGAGCCCCATGCAGTGTGTGCAGCACACTTTTAAACTTGTCTGCTGAGCCAGGTGGGTACTGGCTAATTGACTAGATTAAATTAACCAGCTACCTGCTGGACTTCTCGGCTACAGACAGGCTTTATGTGTGCTGCCTTTTTAAACTGGGGAAAGGCCCTGTCATAGTAACCTTGAAAGGACTTCAAGCGCAAAGTAATATATTCTGAGGGCTATGAGTTACTGAGGCCAGGTGAAATTAAATAAAACATTTTTCTGACACACCTAAGTAAAAACAAGGTTAAGCATAACAAATAAAGCAGATGCAGAGAGAAAGTAATAAATCAAAGATTTCCCGGATTTTTTAGTATCCAATCTGCAGATTTGTGTGGGGTGATCGGATTTGGTCTAAAAAAATCCGGGTAATCCGGGAAAGGGATTTGGACTAGTTTGCCCATCTCTAGTGGGGGTGAAGGGGTTAAGTGCCTCATGGGGAAAGTGGAGATAGGGACCCCAGGGGGAAAGTGGAGATGGAGGGGTTAAGTGTCCCAGTTTTAGGGTGGAGGGTTTAAGTGCCCCATGGAGAGTGGAGGGGTTTAAAGAAGGAAAGTTTTGAGAGGAAATTCCTTTCACTGCTGCAACTGCTGTGTCTCACGCTCTCCCTCCCCCTGTCCGGTCCTCCCCTCTCCCTCTCCCTCTCTGAGTCTGCATACAGAATCAGAAAGAGAGGTAGGACTGAGGAGAGAGAGACTTCACAGTGTGACAGCTTTGAAGCTGCATCTCTGAGCACCGAAGCCAGCATCATGTAATACTTCGATAATAAATAATCTCCAATCGGTACACCGTCAGATTTTATTATATCGGTATTTTTAGGTACCAGTTATATTGCCCAACCCTAAGCCTGACTGGCCAACACTAAAAGTTGTGCTCTCTTTCAGGCCTGAGGGAGCTGTCGCGGCTTAGCTCCCTGTCAGTGGCCCTGAGTAGGTGGTATTTGTCTAAAGTATTGCTTGGCAACAAAATTACTAATAATTGGAACTTAATATGTTGCTTTTTCTTAACTCCATCCGTTTTGTACATTTTATTAATTAGTATAAAAAAATATATATTTTATCAGTTTATTTGTCTATTGTTTTTCAGTCATTTTGCTACATTTATTTATTCTGTTTTACACCATAACAAGCAGGGCCGCCAACAGAAATCATGGGGCCTAGGACAAATGAAAGGAGCAGGGCCCCCCCACCCATAGCGCACCTACCGAGAAAAAATATTTTTTAGCACGCAACTTTTACTTAACTGTTTTCTTATTGTGATACAGAAAAAAACATTACAATGCAACCTGTTTATTTTTATATTTTCAACAAAAGACAGTTGACTGCCTGTGTGGGGGTTGATTGACTGGGTGGGTGAGTGATTGACTGGGTGGGTGAGTGGGTGAGTGACTGGGTGGGTGAGTGAGTGACTGGGTGAGTGAGTGAGTGACTGGGTGAGTGAGTGAGTGACTGGGTTGGTGAGTGACTGGGTGGTGACAGTGACTGGGTGGGTGAGACTGGGTGGTTGGGTGGGTGAGTGACTGGTGAGTCCAAATGGTACTGAAAGTGGGACTTAGAACCTTTTCTGCTTAAAGTAGCTGTTTCTTTGCTGTCTTCACAAGGCTTCATTGGGTCGGTTCACACACTTTGGACCTTGGAATCACAGGTCAGATCGGTGTTCTGATCTCTTAGGAATCTCCTTAGCAATCTGCTCTTAGGAATCTGCTCTCTGGGCTGGCTACTAACTTTTTTTTATAACTGTTGCAAAGTCAGTCCCACAGCATTACTGCCAACCCACAAACATGGGAACTTCATCTCTAGCCACTTACACACTTTGCCAGGTTTGTTAAAGCTGGCACCTATGGCGTCAGAAAAGTGAGAGGGCATGTGCACAAACCGCCGTCTTGCCCACTTAGTATTGAAAGCCCTCCGCAGGCTCAGTGTCTCCAAGTCTAGAAAGGTGACAACTGGCCAGGCTTGTCAGCTATCAGTCCAGGATGCAGGTACTAGACAGCCACTAGACAGCCATTTCGCCTGAATATCTTTCACAACCCTGGCAGCTAGTGTCACTTTGATCTATGGACCTGGGATTAGACTCACTGGCACCAAAGCCCAGGTGGCCAGGAGCCCCCCTCTGTCCCTAGGATGATAGGATGAAAGACCCTGCCTGGTTTAATGTATAAAGTAAAACATATTTTAAAACACTACGGCTTAATAAAATTTACTTTTATACATTCTGCTGCTAAAATGTGTTACAGTCCTTTGGTGTATGAAATAGAGTGTAAAAACGAAACGGTTCCCCTTCCACTAGCCTTTATTTCTTACACACAGCAAACTAGACTTTTAAACATTTTAACTTTACTTTTAAAACTCTCACAGCTTTATCTCTGGCTAGAGTAATCCCCATACCTTTATACTAGGTTTAGGGAGTGTGGCCACACACTGGGTATGCCCTCATTACACTGGGGACCCCGGTACAGGTCTACGAGTACCTTACCCCCCTGGTGCCCCATTTACCTTTCCTCTTTGTGCTGCAACAGGACATCCTGGAGGTGAGTCGCAAGAACGTTTTCAGGGTAGGAGTTTGCCCGGAGCAATGTGCTTTGATATATCCGAGAATCTTATTTGATTCCCGGATACACCTTTTGGGGTATCCTGTAATTTTGGAACCCCGATACATAGCCACATTCTGTAAAGACTTTCTCCAGCAAACCCACCCTGAAATTTACAGCCTAGAAATCTCCTGGTCCCCGCACCCCAGGAAAGGCAAAACACAGAAAAATCTTTAATGTCGCATAATTTGCACACAGTCACAGTAATGCATGCACAATACATGGGCCCAAGAGCTGACTCTCTAGGACCCCATCCCACAGATCAGAGGCAACCAAGTGGGCTTAACCTTTATTATAAAGCTTGGTTACCCCCTCACCATCACAATGAGAATATTATTATTGAAGTATTTAACTATATACTAATTACTATATATTTTGTCAAATTAGATGCAGCATTAGGCTTTTATGTCTTTTGTTGTATAAACGATTATGTTTAGAATCTATCTGTAATACAATTTTCTAATTGGTCATGTCTGCCTGCCCCTGTTTTCCCATTTTTCCTGGGGCAAGTTGATGGGCCTTATACAGTAACAGATGCAGCACTGTAGGCGGACGCTCACAGAGGTATGCAAGGGAGACTTGTTATGTTGAAATTAAATAAGGCTTTTATTGCGCCTGTTTCCTTAACATCAGGAAACCACCCAAACAAGGGGTAGACAAAGCTTCTATTCACTTGGGAGTATTTCTAGTGACATACTATGCAATCCACAACTCCCTTTAGATAAGCATGTCTCCCAGCCCCAAACATATAGCATGAAATGAACAGATATAAAAAGTCTTATAAATGAAAGTCTTATCTGTTAGCTGGGCTGCTGTAGGGGAAGCTTCTCTGCTCTCTTGGAACCGCACCCTTGTGTGCACAGGAAATGTCAGGCTCCAGGTTAGAATCTTGTCCCCTTTGTCTTGTGGTCAGCTTGTCGATCAAGACATCTGTCCTTCCTTGGTTCAGCCCAGTTGTGGACTCAGGAATCTGTGCTCTGTCTCCAAGTTCAGCTCAGGTGTGAGCTAAGGAGTCTCACTTCCTGTCTCAACAGACAGGCTTTTCTAAGCAATCTAATCAGGCAGGTGGTGTTTGTTAATTGACTACCAGCAGTTAACCACCACACTGCTGGATTAGAGGCACATTACCTGAACAGGGATAACTCCCCTGTTACAAGCACTAATAAAGGGACCAGAGCGCTGAGATTTGTCACGATTATCACCACATCAGCTGTGTCAACATGACATTTGTTTTTCAAGAATACATCCACATTTTTTTTAACTTTTTATTAATACCCTTGTCCATTTTTTTTATAGAGACAAAAATCAACAATATCATATTTGCAGATGAAGGCAACTATATATTGTTCTGTTTGCCTAGGCATACTGCAGTACTCTAAAGTAGAAATGGGCGACTCTGCTCAAATTCGTTTACCTGGATTTTCTCGCATTTCCCCCCCAAAATCAGTTTTGCAGCATAAAATCTTCAAACAGATTTTGTCGGATTTAATTCTCGCGGATTCATAAAAAAAGCCATTGGATACAACCGATGGACAGATTCTCCAAATCTATCCACGGGTTGCGGAATCCGCGGAGTGTATGGGTAATAATGATAAAAATCCGCAAATTGCCCTTTTTGTGATTGGTCTGCGGACGGAAGGAATCCACCTATCCGCTGCAGATCCACATTCGCCAAGAAAAATTGCCCATCTCTACTCTGCAGCAACATTACCATTGACTGGAAGAAAGGATGGTGTGTTTAGCGCTAAAAATAAAAGTGTATACAAATGCAATGCAAATATTGACAACAACGTGGTGAATAATAAGATAATACAATAAGGCAAGGCCGCCAGGAAAAACTAACCCAAACACAGTTAGTGATAGACAAAGAAAAAATACAGACCGGCGCCTTAAAGTCCAAATGGGAGATATAAAAGTTCAATGGATAATTTGGAATATCCAATGGATGTTGATCTGGTCCAGTGGACAGCAGGTTCCTCAGCAGCACAAATGATATGACATGCAGGGGAGACAAGAGGACAAGATCATAGTGTAACACAGTATGTTTATGACTAAAAACACATAGACATAGACACACAGACACACACAACACTAAACAGTAGGCTGACTAATATAAAGATGATTTAATAAACACAATAAAATGCAGCTGGCTGGTGACGAGCAGGTCTAGGATCCGGTGTGTAAAAACCGGAATCCTACTTACAGCAAGTCCCTAGGACAGGCGCAGGTGAGGGTAGTATAAGTTGTCCGACGGATGGTGTTGGTGGACGCGTGCCACGTGTAGATGCCTGCAGGAGCTTCCTTGGATGGCTGCCGATGATGGCGACGCTTCCTTCTGCTACACGTGACGTCCTCCGTTGGCGCCCGGAAATGCGTCACAGCGGGCGGGACGACACACCAGATCTCACTGCCGATACCAGCTCCTATACACTGCGACTCCAGTGACTGCTTCAAGGGTCTGCTCTTCTACCAGTACAGCTGGGGCCATTGAGATTCATTCATCAGCTGTACTGGTAGAAGAGCAGACCCTTGAAGCAGTCCCTGGAGTCGCAGTGTATAGGAGCTGGTATCGGCAGTGAGATCTGGTGTGTCGTCCCGCCCGCTGTGACGCATTTCCGGGCGCCAACGGAGGACGTCACGTGTAGCAGAAGGAAGCGTCGCCATCATCGGCAGCCATCCAAGGAAGCTCCTGCAGGCATCTACACGTGGCACGCGTCCACCAACACCATCCGTCGGACAACTTATACTACCCTCACCTGCGCCTGTCCTAGGGACTTGCTGTAAGTAGGATTTCGGTTTTTACACACCGGATCCTAGACCTTCTCGTCACCAGCCAGCTGCATTTTATTGTGTTTATTAAATCATCTTTATATTAGTCAGCCTACTGTTTAGTGTTGTGTGTGTCTGTGTGTCTATGTCTATGTGTTTTTTGTCATAACCATACTGTGTTACACTATGATCTTGTCCTCTTGTCTCCCCTGCATGTCATATCATTTGTGCTGCTGAGGAACCTGCTGTCCACTGGACCAGATCAACATCCATTGGATATTCCAAATCATCCATTGAACTTTTATATCTCCCATTTGGACTTTAAGGCGCCGGTCTGTATTGTTTTCTTCTTCAACATTACCATTGACGCTTTAACCTGATATTCTGAGGCATGTTTCGGTATGTTGAGGAATCTGGGGGGAACAATCAATCTTGCTACATCTGTAAATTCACAATTCAGTTTTTGTGTGATTAGGGTGTAAGTTTATTATTTTCTGAATATTACTTTTGCTTTCATGATAACAATTTGATAAAATGTGACTACATGGTAAAGTGAAAATTATTGTTATGCATATTCATATGAATTTTAAATAACCTTTTAGGAAATACATTTTTCCGTATTGGATGCCACAGAAGGAATTATTAATGGCACAACAAATATGCTATCTAAAAAATTTCTGCCAGCTATTATTGCTACAGACAACTGGGGTGCTTTAAACCAATCCAAACATGGGGACAGCGATAAACAAAACTTTAAAGAAACTATTGTGAGATATCTGTCTTTTTTAGACGGTAAGTATATTTTCTTTAAATGTATAAGTTTTCGGTATTTACTATTTTATTTCAAGAAACGTTGCATATAAAAAAAATACATGTTGGTATGAACAGGAAGGTCTCTGGAGCTGATCCACATTAATTTCAGCTCTGGGACTCCCCTTCTACTTGAGATAATTACAGGAGCAGGTGCTGCCGGTTTCTCTCTTATATTTAAAGGTCCAATGGGAAACCGCAGAGGGATATTTATTTAAAGGTACAGATGCTTTAAAAAATAATAATTTTTATTTGTTCAATAAAGTCACCTAGAGGTTTAATTTGTTTTCGTGGTGTGAAACTCATTAATAAAATCTATAATTCTCAAATTAATTGAGTGCTATCATCAATAGCTTCATCTAGCACAGTTTGATTTCAATTGGAAATATAATATGTTTTTGAAGCAGATATAAATCCAGAGCGAATTTCAACACACCTTTATTTGGCATCCCTATTCTCACTTTTTTTGAGCAGACTTAGTCACTCCTATGTAACCCTGTATCTGTCTAGAAATGTTGCAGTTTCAAGCCCGACATCTGGTAAAATTTTATTGGACTATCAGGCCTAAGGCTAAGTCCCCGCTAGCGCTGAGCATGTGTGCGTGTGCACACACGCTTAGCCGCATCGGCGCTTAGCAAAACAAAAAACCTATACTTTCCGCGCACTCAGCTTGCCCGCAATGACCCCCCCTCCCTCCCCCGCGTCCGTGTACAACAGGACACCCGGCGATCATGCTTGGAGCGCTCTCCAAGCATGAGCGCGCTCAGCGCCAGCGGGGACTTGGCCTAAGGCCGCGCGTATAGTGTATATGCTGTTTGCTTTTTACTTTACCTACTTTTAGCTGTACTAGCTGTTTACTTCAGAAGGCTTATACGGTAGGTTGCATAAAACAGGGAAATATTTAATGTGGTCTTGGGTAAAATATTTTACCACCCTGTACCTTATGTTTCCACTTACCCTTCCTTACAGATTGTAAGCTTCTTGGGACGTGGACCTCCTTACCTACTGTAACAATGTATGTTAATGTTTATTTGGTTGTTTTCGTCCTTCAACCCTATTGTACTGTGTTACGGAATATGATGCTAATAATAATGTGATCACCTTAGACTTATACAACAGTACAATAGTTCATATAACCGTGTAGCGCATATCCCCTCCCTCCCCCGGGGGAGATCTAGTCATGGCTATTGTTAGGTGTGGTGCTGGTTACCTGTTTGGCAAAGGTGAGCTGAGGTACCTGCGATGATGTGGGGGAAGACAGGCAGACTTTTAGGGATCCCTCTGGTTCTTCTTATTGGTTACAGCATCTACAGACATAAGTGGCTTCAGCAAGGCTGAAGGCGGTCCCCGCTATGACAGTCCTTACTCGCAATACTCCCTCCACATTGACTGTGGCAGAGCCAGAAGTATAAATGAGGATGGTCTTTATTATAGCAGCCACTGCGATGTTGCTACAGCGAATGCTTTAGTTAATAAGGTAGATCCCTGGTTTCTGGATGGTACTGGCCTGCTGGTACTAGTGAGGCCTCTCTCGATTAGGTTAGTGCCTCAGCCCATGAGTGACTGAGCACATGTCTCACTCCCAGCCGGGAGGAGACCTCAGAGCTCCTACCCCATGAAGAGATAGTTGAATCCCAATCAGAGACTGAATGACCCACCCCTAAGGGGCTGAACTTCATACTATAATTTAGGCATTTCCTTCCTTTAGCTCGAAGAGGGAGGGCCCTCACATGCACCACCACTCCTGCCACTCAGGAAGTCAGCATGAGGAGGGGGAAAACCCCATAGGACAGCCTGTCACTGTCTATGTCTTACTAGAATTTACATGACAGGGTAGGTAGACAGCTAGCTGGACCAGCCACCGCTATAACAGTATGATAGTACCTATAATAAAATCAAATGTACATACAGATGTAGACAACATTATTGCTTCTGCTGGTTCGTTGCATCTGGACACAAACAATACAACAGAGGGAGTAGTAACCAATGCTATTTCAAATTATTTTCCCCAAGGGAAAAACAGGCAGAACTAACATACTACTGTACCAGCTGGTGGCAGTAAACACATAAAAAACCCACATTGCTCTCTGGGCAAAAGCAGAGGAAGGTACATGTGTTGAAGAGAGTGACTCATAGACTTGTGAAGCACCCATATTGAGATGCAGCCACGAGTATTAGAACTCTTTTTCAGTTTGAATGGGACTGCAGGGAGCACCGCTGTGTTAATCAGATGGGCCATTATGAATCTCACAGAAATGTTGAGGCAATGTTCAGACAATGTTGAAGCATTTAATGTGAGACTGCCCCAGAATCTTCCAGAATTTCCCAGATAACTGTTATAATACTGGTGGCTGCATCAGTATAACATAACCTTTATTACGTAATATAATATATACAACTTTAAACTGAATCTATAAATAAAAACGGGGGAGGGAGGAAGCTGGGAAGAGAGTAAAAAAATAAGATGTGACGGTGAAGGGGTTAACCAGGCTCACTAATAAAGGTTCAGCCCACTTGGTTACCCCTGATCCATGTGTTGGGGTCCTAGAGTGTCAGCTCTTGGAACCAGATGTCCTAAATGCATTACTGTGACTGTGCGAATTATGCGACATTAAAGATTTCTGTACGTTTTGCCTTTTCTGGGATGGTGGGACCGAGAGATTTCTAGGCTGTAAGTTTCAGAGTGGGTTTGTCGGAGAAAGTTTTTACAGAATGTGTCTATGTATCGGGGTTACAGAGTTATGGAATACCCCAGGAATTGGATCCAGGAATCGAGTGAGATTCTCGGATGCAGCCAAGCACATTGCTCCGGGCAAACTGACTCTGAAAACGCTATTACGACTCACCGCCAGGATTCCTGCTGCAGCATCTTCCAGACAGGGTTAAGGGGCATGAAAGCGTTAATGTATACCTGCAATCATTCACGGGGTCCCTAGTGTAATGAGGGGTCCCTAATATAAGGAGAGGTACCCAGACACATGCCCAGGTACCCTGGACCTGGTATAGGGGTTCAGGGGGTTCTTCAGCTATGTGATAAAGCTGAGAGTATTTGCTTGTGTGTAAAAGTTTTAAAAGCCCTTTCTAAAGTGTGCCAAGAATAAGGCTAGTGAGTACGCAATCCCTGACACCAGAACAGGGACGTATACATTTTTGCACACATAAGACAGGACACAGTATATTTTATTAAAGAGATATTTAATAGGTATATGTACTGATAACCTGTGAAAGAACTGTGGGATTTCCAGGTCATGGATTCCAAGAGACCAGATGGCTACCAAGCTTGGTGCCTATGGGTCTATGCGGAGTCCTGACTTTAAAGCATCAGGGATGCCAAGGTGTTTGAACAGGAGGGGTACTGCATTTCTGCTTGAGTACCCGCATCCTGGGATAACCCAGGGCTATCCAGCCACTTTTTGCCAGGTCCCAGACTCTGTGGAGCCTGGACAGCGGGTGAGCTCAGTATGCAAAGAGGCAGAGGTGCCAGGTTGGCGCATGCCCCTTGGCAGAAAGAAAAAGAACCCACCCGGCTTTACAATACCAGCAAATCGGTGATTGGCTGGCAGAGGATTTCCCACGCTCTGATAGACTGTAGAGATTTGTGAACGGGACACTGAAACCCATAAGGAGCCTTGCAGCCAATGATAAGGGCAGATTCCAAGCGCCAAATCAACAGCGGCAAATTCAAAGATGCTGTGTACTGAATAGACGCGAGCCAGCTTCAAAGATTTTGATTTAAGAATTATTCTAAGCCCCACTTCTGAAGAACGTAGCGGTCGCGTCTGGCATTGCATGCAGAAATCAGTTTCTGGACTTTCGTGCGTACCTACCGGTCATTGAAAAAGGCTCCTACAGAGGTCATTTTTGTGAATTTCGTTTAGAGGATAGTTTTATTTGTTAGCCCCGTTCCCAGTAAGTGTGTTAACCCTGTAAATTGTGTGTACAGTACAGTATGTCTTTTCCTGAAATAAATTGCAATTTATTTTTGTCACGGGAGACTAGGTACTGTGACAAACGGCTTACTCCGGGGCTCCGCCGCCTGTCCGGGACTGTTAGAACACGGTCTTTTAGGGTAGGTTAAATGATGAGGCGTCACGTGCTGTTCCTTTCAACAGGCTATGCCTGGTTTATTCAGTCCCAGGCACTGAGACTGCCACAGTGCATACAACAGAAACACAAGCAAAACAAGAAGCTGCTCACCTGAGCGATAACTTAACTTAGGTATTTCCCTAACTCAGGGTGGAAGTGGCTTTTCCACTTCCAACAACAAAATAAGTAACTTCGCAGTTTTAGACAAAAAGAACAGAATGTTTTAACCTGTTTGGGGAGAGGCTTTTCCCCTCTCTGCTTTCAGCAGCCTTCCTGTCTCCAGGCTCTTGGGGGAGAGGAAACAGGAAATCTGTCTTAAGTACCTGATTTCTAATAAGCAGGACAGGTGACAGAAATCAGGCAGCAAACAAACTCCGGTCTGGATCCCTCATCCCTCAGTTCCAGCACTTGCCAAACTGTGGGATGGAGTGCATGTATTATGAGGCTGCCCTGTTCTGCCTAAACAGGACAGAAACTGTTCAGTATCCTGGGAGCCCTATATATGAAATTTATTACCATCCCCTGGTTTCTGTCACATATCCTCCCCCCCAGCTCAGACCCCAAGGGATGAGCGACCATGGATATTAGGGAATGCATCCTTGACAACCCGTCGGCATTGCCATGTTTGTGTCCTGACCTGTGTTCCACAGAAAATTTAAAGGGTTGTAGGCTTAGGAACCACCTGGTCACTCTAGCATTCTTCTCTCTGTTTTGACACATCCAGGTAAGGGGTGCATGATCTGTGACCAACCGGAATTTTCTTCCCAACAGATAGTATTTGAGCGTCTCTACAGCCCACTTTATTGCGAGACACTCTTTCTCGACTATGGAGTAATTTTTTTCCTGGGGATTTAGTTTTCTACTTAAATAAAGGATGGGGTGCTTCTCACCTTGAGACTCCTGGGAGAGTACAGCCCCCAGCCCTACCTCAGATGCGTCGGTTTGGACTACGAACTCTTTGGAGAAGTCAGGTGTGCCCAACACTGGTTGGGCACAGAGAGCTTCTTTCAGGCTTCTAAAGGCCTGTTCGGTTTCGGGGGACCACTTTACCATTAGCGGTCCTCTTGCTTTTGTGAGGTCGGTTAGTGGGGTTGCCTTAGTTGCAAAATTGGGAATAAACCTTCTATAGTACCCAATTAACCCCAAAAAGGTCCTTACTTGTTTTTTTGTAACTGGCCTTGGCCAATTTTGTATCGCCTCTACTTTGAGTGTTTGGGGTTTGAGTAAACTTCTGCCAATAGAATACCCCAGATACTTGGCCTCCTCCAGACCAATAGTGCATTTAGCAGGGTTAGCAGTTAGTCCAGCAGACCGAACTGCGTCGAGCACAGCTTGGACCTTTGGAAGGTGGGATTGCCAATCTTCACTATGGATTACCACATCATCCAGGTAGGCGGCAGCGTACCGAGCATGTGGTTTTAAAATTTTATCCATCATTCTTTGGAATGTGGCGGGAGCTCCATGTAAGCCAAAAGGCAGCACCCTATACTGAAAGAGGCCGTCTGGGTTTGAGAAGGCTGTCTTTTCTTTTGCCCTTTCTGTGAGGGGAACCTGCCAGTACCCTTTTGTTAGGTCTAGGGTTGTGAGATATCGGGCTTTGCCCAGTCTTTCTACAAGTTCATCTACCCTGGGCATAGGATAAGTATCAAATTTTGACACCGCGTTTAGTTTCCGGTAGTCATTACAAAACCTTGTTGTACCATCTGGCTTTGGGACTAAGACTATAGGGCTTTTCCACCCACTTTGGGATTCCTCAATTACGCCTAGTTTTAGCATTTTTTTAACCTCTAAACTTATAGCCTCTCTTTTGGCCTCTGGGATTCGGTACGGTTTAAGGTTAACTCGGACCCCCGGTTCAGAGACTAGGTCATGTTCAATTACGCTAGTTCTACCTGGCTGTGTAGAGAAGACTTCTTTGTTTTTTCTCACTAAATTCTGAACCTCTCGTTTCTGATGAACGGACAGGGTTTCAGCTATGCTAACCTCTGGGTCAGTTTCTCGATTCTCTGACTGACCTGGGGGTACTAGGGTTAACAAGACCTCTCTATCTTTCCAGGGCTTAAGTAGGTTTATATGGTAAATTTGCTCAGGTTTCCTCCTACCTGGCTGTCTCATCTTATAATTTACTTCTCCCACTCTTTCCAATACCTCATATGGCCCATGCCACTTAGCAAGGAATTTACTCTCTACGGTGGGAACCAGAACTAGCACCCTATCGCCTGGAAAAAAAATTCTGACCCTAGCACCCTTATTATACATATTCCTCTGTGCTTCTTGAGCTTTTTCCATGTGTTCCCTCACTATAGGTAGGACTGCAGCTATGCGGTCCTGCATCTGGGCAACATGCTCTATTACACTTCTGTAAGGGGTAACCTCGTGTTCCCAAGTCTCTTTGGCTATATCCAGTAAGCCCCTTGGGTGTCGGCCATACAATAGTTCAAACGGGGAGAAGCCTGTGGATGATTGGGGAACTTCCCTAATGGCAAATAACAGGTATGGTAACAAACAATCCCAGTTTTTCCCATCCTTATCGACCGCCCGGCGTAACATGCTCTTTAAGGTTTTATTGAACCGTTCCACTAAACCATCTGTTTGTGGATGATAGACTGAGGTTCTGAGATGCTTGATTTTTAGGAGTTTACATAACTCTTTTGTTACTTGGGACATAAATGGTGTTCCTTGGTCAGATAAGATCTCTTTAGGAATTCCGACCCGGGAAAACAGAACTATTAACTCTTTTGCTATGTTTTTAGCAGAGGTGCTACGTAGGGGAACTGCCTCCGGATATCGGGTGGCATAATCT
The DNA here is from genome assembly GCF_040206685.1 of Ascaphus truei. Taxonomy (NCBI): domain Eukaryota; kingdom Metazoa; phylum Chordata; class Amphibia; order Anura; family Ascaphidae; genus Ascaphus; species Ascaphus truei. Next base: position 412,136,897 of record NC_134486.1, on the reverse strand, counting down.
AATATTACCAATATATGCTGATGTCCCCTAGCGGACTTTATTAGGGGTCCTACTAGATCCATAGCAATCCGGTCAAATGGCACCTCTATTATGGGAAGGGGTACCAATGGACTACGGTACGCTTTGAACGGTGCGGTGATCTGACATTCTGGGCATGAGGAGCAATAATTTGTAATTTCTGCCAGAACCCCAGGCCAATAGAAGCTTCGGAGAACCTTTTCTTTTGTCTTTTCCACCCCTAGGTGTCCCCCCAATGGGTGACTATGTGCGAGGTGTAATACTACATTACGGAATGTCCGTGGTACCAACAATTGTTTAGTTGTAACTGATTTCCTTTTATCAACCCGATATACTAGGTCATTCTCTACCTCGAAGTAGGGGTAGGCATGTGACCTATCTGGTTGCCAGGAGTACTATTGTGGTCCCGTATATTCCCCCTTGCTACCGCTAATGTGGGGTCTTCCCAGTGGGCCTTCTTAAAACTCCCAGGACTGACCTCTAGGTCAGCGAGGGTCTTATCCTGTTCTGGGGTGGTAAGTGCCTGTTCAACATCTTGATTTGGGGTGTTCCCTACCAAGGTAGCCATGGGGAAGGGAATTTTACAGCACTCCTCCTTTTCCCCCTTCTTATTTGGGCCCTCGTCAACCTCTATTTCTGAAAAAGGGAAATGATTTGTTTCTTCTGTTACTTCGTTATGGTCCGCTATTGAACTCTGGGCGCTATTCTGAGAGGAGGACCACATTTTTAGAAAATGGGGAAAGTCGGTCCCTATTAACACATCATGTGCCAGTTTGGGTACAATACCTACTTTGAAATCTAAAGAACCAAACTCTGTTTCAAAAAAAACATCAACAGTGGAATATTCATGATTATCCCCATGTATACAACAAATTGCCACTCTTTGTGAACTGTTTACCTGTTTCTTCTTAATGGGCAACAGGTATTCGCACACTAGTGTGACCATGCTCCCAGAGTCAAGAAGTGCCCGAACCCTCTTACCATTAACCTTTACAAATGCCCACAGATGGTTATTCAAGGGGTCCTCTGGGCTAGGGCCCATACATTGGGACCACAGCGAATAAGGTTCAACGCTGTTGCATTGCATGGGTTCAGCATTTAGTGGGCAGACTTTCGCGGTGTGGCCCCTCTCATAACAATTTACACATTTAGGTACATAGTCTGTGTCCCACTTAGAGCCTTTTTTCGGCTCCCCATGTTGGCTGTTGCCCTTAGTGTGCGAGCCACGGTTGCTGGTGCTGTGTGAAGGCGGTCGTCGCTCTTCAGCCCCCCTTAACCCTGGTACCCTTTTACCGTCTCTGGAAGAGTCCTGGAACCTTGGGTAGTGGGGTTGCTCCACGACTATGGGTTGCGGGTGCTCTTCTGCTGCATTGTACCTTTCTACGAGGGCCACAAGCTTGTCTGCATTGTGGGGGTCACTCTGACTGACCCAACGGCGTAGGGCAGAGGGAAGTTTCCTCAAGAACTGGTCCATGACCAACCGTTCCACGATGTGGCTTGCTGAGTTGATCTCGGGTTGTAGCCACTTCCGAGCGAGGTGGATGAGGTCATACATCTGGCTTTGGGTGGCTTTATCCATCGTGAAGGACCATGCGTGGAACCTTTGGGCACGAACAGCCGTGGTTACGCCGAGGCGGGCGAGGATCTCGAACTTCAATTTTGCATAGACGTTAGCTTCGGCTGGCTCTAGATCAAAGTAAGCCTTCTGGGATTCGCCGCTTAGGAAGGGTGCGATTAGACTGGCCCACTCAGCTTCTGGCCATCCCTCTCTCTGTGCCGTGCGTTCAAACATGAGAAGATAGGTTTCCACACCATCCGAGGGCCCCATCTTCTGAAGGTACTGGCTTGCCCTGATCATTTTCGGGACTGGGGCTGCCTCTGCCAGTGGAAGGTTACTGATAGTCCCCCTCAGGATCTCGAGTTCCTGCTGTAAGCCCTGAGCGAACCGTTGTTGCTCCTCTCTCAGCAAGCGGTTTGTCTCTTGCTGGTTTGCATTCGCCTGTTGCTGGTTTGCATTAGTCTCTTGCTGGTTTGCATTAGTCTCTTGCTGGGCTATTAACAGCTGTCGCTGGGTTTCATTCGCCTGTTGCAGGGCTTCATTCGCGTCTTTCTGGACAGCGACATTGCGTACCAGCGCACTCACCACGTCTTCCATCTTGTTTGGAGAGAAAAAAAACTTTTTTTTTTTTTAAAGTTCTTTAACCCGCAGACCTTTTAGTGTTCTGCCCGCATTCTCCACCATATGTGACAAACGGCTTACTCCGGGGCTCCGCCGCCTGTCCGGGACTGTTAGAACATGGTCTTTTTTGGTAGGTTAAATGATGAGGCGTCACGTGCTGTTCCTTTAAACAGGATATGCCTGGTTTATTCAGTCCCAGGCACTGAGACTGCCACAGTGCATACAACAGAAACACAAGCAAAACAAAAAGCTGCTCACCTGAGCGATAACTTAACTTAGGTATTTCCCTAACTCAGGGTGGAAGTGGCTTTTCCACTTCCAACAACAAAATAAGTAACTTCGCAGTTTTAGACAAAAAGAACAGAATGTTTTAACCTGTTTGGGGAGAGGCTTTTCCCCTCTCTGCTTTCAGCAGCCTTCCTGTCTCCAGGCTCTTGGGGGAGAGGAAACAGGAAATCTGTCTTAAGTACCTGATTTCTAATAAGCAGGACAGGTGACAGAAATCAGGCAGCAAACAAACTCCGGTCTGGATCGCTCATCCCTCAGTTCCAGCACTTGCCAAACTGTGGGATGGAGTGCATGTATTATGAGGCTGCCCTGTTCTGCCTAAACAGGACAGAAACTGTTCAGTATCCTGGGAGCCCTATATATGGAATTTATTACCATCCCCTGGTTTCTGTCACATATCCTCCCCCCCAGCTCAGACCCCAAGGGATGAGCGACCATGGATATTAGGGAATGCATCCTTGACAACCCGTCGGCATTGCCATGTTTGTGTCCTGACCTGTGTTCCACAGAAAATTTAAAGGGTTGTAGGCTTAGGAACCACCTGGTCACTCTAGCATTCTTCTCTCTGTTTTGACACATCCAGGTAAGGGGTGCATGATCTGTGACCAACCGGAATTTTCTTCCCAACAGATAGTATTTGAGCGTCTCTACAGCCCACTTTATTGCGAGACACTCTTTCTCGACTATGGAGTAATTTTTTTCCTGGGGATTTAGTTTTCTACTTAAATAAAGGATGGGGTGCTTCTCACCTTGAGACTCCTGGGAGAGTACAGCCCCCAGCCCTACCTCAGATGCGTCGGTTTGGACTACGAACTCTTTGGAGAAGTCAGGTGTGCCCAACACTGGTTGGGCACAGAGAGCTTCTTTCAGGCTTCTAAAGGCCTGTTCGGTTTCGGGGGACCACTTTACCATTAGCGGTCCTCTTGCTTTTGTGAGGTCGGTTAGTGGGGTTGCCTTAGTTGCAAAATTGGGAATAAACCTTCTATAGTACCCAATTAACCCCAAAAAGGTCCTTACTTGTTTTTTTGTAACTGGCCTTGGCCAATTTTGTATCGCCTCTACTTTGAGTGTTTGGGGTTTGAGTAAACTTCTGCCAATAGAATACCCCAGATACTTGGCCTCCTCCAGACCAATAGTGCATTTAGCAGGGTTAGCAGTTAGTCCAGCAGACCGAACTGCGTCGAGCACAGCTTGGACCTTTGGAAGGTGGGATTGCCAATCTTCACTATGGATTACCACATCATCCAGGTAGGCGGCAGCGTACCGAGCATGTGGTTTTAAAATTTTATCCATCATTCTTTGGAATGTGGCGGGAGCTCCATGTAAGCCAAAAGGCAGCACCCTATACTGAAAGAGGCCGTCTGGGTTTGAGAAGGCTGTCTTTTCTTTTGCCCTTTCTGTGAGGGGAACGTGCCAGTACCCTTTTGTTAGGTCTAGGGTTGTGAGATATCGGGCTTTGCCCAGTCTTTCTACAAGTTCATCTACCCTGGGCATAGGATAAGTATCAAATTTTGACACCGCGTTTAGTTTCCGGTAGTCATTACAAAACCTTGTTGTACCATCTGGCTTTGGGACTAAGACTATAGGGCTTTTCCACCCACTTTGGGATTCCTCAATTACGCCTAGTTTTAGCATTTTTTTAACCTCTAAACTTATAGCCTCTCTTTTGGCCTCTGGGATTCGGTACGGTTTAAGGTTAACTCGGACCCCCGGTTCAGAGACTAGGTCATGTTCAATTACGCTAGTTCTACCTGGCTGTGTAGAGAAGACTTCTTTGTTTTTTCTCACTAAATTCTGAACCTCTCGTTTCTGATGAACGGACAGGGTTTCAGCTATGCTAACCTCTGGGTCAGTTTCTCGATTCTCTGACTGACCTGGGGGTACTAGGGTTAACAAGACCTCTCTATCTTTCCAGGGCTTAAGTAGGTTTATATGGTAAATTTGCTCAGGTTTCCTCCTACCTGGCTGTCTCATCTTATAATTTACTTCTCCCACTCTTTCCAATACCTCATATGGCCCATGCCACTTAGCAAGGAATTTACTCTCTACGGTGGGAACCAGAACTAGCACCCTATCGCCTGGAAAAAAAATTCTGACCCTAGCACCCTTATTATACATATTCCTCTGTGCTTCTTGAGCTTTTTCCATGTGCTCCCTCACTATAGGTAGGACTGCAGCTATGCGGTCCTGCATCTGGGCAACATGCTCTATTACACTTCTGTAAGGGGTAACCTCGTGTTCCCAAGTCTCTTTGGCTATATCCAGTAAGCCCCTTGGGTGTCGGCCATACAATAGTTCAAACGGGGAGAAGCCTGTGGATGATTGGGGAACTTCCCTAATGGCAAATAACAGGTATGGTAACAAACAATCCCAGTTTTTCCCATCCTTATCGACCGCCCGGCGTAACATGCTCTTTAAGGTTTTATTGAACCGTTCCACTAAACCATCTGTTTGTGGATGATAGACTGAGGTTCTGAGATGCTTGATTTTTAGGAGTTTACATAACTCTTTTGTTACTTGGGACATAAATGGTGTTCCTTGGTCAGATAAGATCTCTTTAGGAATTCCGACCCGGGAAAACAGAACTATTAACTCTTTTGCTATGTTTTTAGCAGAGGTGCTACGTAGGGGAACTGCCTCCGGATATCGGGTGGCATAATCTAATATTACCAATATATGCTGATGTCCCCTAGCGGACTTTATTAGGGGTCCTACTAGATCCATAGCAATCCGGTCAAATGGCACCTCTATTATGGGAAGGGGTACCAATGGACTACGGTACGCTTTGAACGGTGCGGTGATCTGACATTCTGGGCATGAGGAGCAATAATTTGTAATTTCTGCCAGAACCCCAGGCCAATAGAAGCTTCGGAGAACCTTTTCTTTTGTCTTTTCCACCCCTAGGTGTCCCCCCAATGGGTGACTATGTGCGAGGTGTAATACTACATTACGGAATGTCCGTGGTACCAACAATTGTTTAGTTGTAACTGATTTCCTTTTATCAACCCGATATACTAGGTCATTCTCTACCTCGAAGTAGGGGTAGGCATGTGACCTATCTGGTTGCCAGGAGTACTATTGTGGTCCCGTATATTCCCCCTTGCTACCGCTAATGTGGGGTCTTCCCAGTGGGCCTTCTTAAAACTCCCAGGACTGACCTCTAGGTCAGCGAGGGTCTTATCCTGTTCTGGGGTGGTAAGTGCCTGTTCAACATCTTGATTTGGGGTGTTCCCTACCAAGGTAGCCATGGGGAAGGGAATTTTACAGCACTCCTCCTTTTCCCCCTTCTTATTTGGGCCCTCGTCAACCTCTATTTCTGAAAAAGGGAAATGATTTGTTTCTTCTGTTACTTCGTTATGGTCCGCTATTGAACTCTGGGCGCTATTCTGAGAGGAGGACCACATTTTTAGAAAATGGGGAAAGTCGGTCCCTATTAACACATCATGTGCCAGTTTGGGTACAATACCTACTTTGAAATCTAAAGAACCAAACTCTGTTTCAAAAAAAACATCAACAGTGGAATATTCATGATTATCCCCATGTATACAACAAATTGCCACTCTTTGTGAACTGTTTACCTGTTTCTTCTTAATGGGCAACAGGTATTCGCACACTAGTGTGACCATGCTCCCAGAGTCAAGAAGTGCCCGAACCCTCTTACCATTAACCTTTACAAATGCCCACAGATGGTTATTCAAGGGGTCCTCTGGGCTAGGGCCCATACATTGGGACCACAGCGAATAAGGTTCAACGCTGTTGCATTGCATGGGTTCAGCATTTAGTGGGCAGACTTTCGCGGTGTGGCCCCTCTCATAACAATTTACACATTTAGGTACATAGTCTGTGTCCCACTTAGAGCCTTTTTTCGGCTCCCCATGTTGGCTGTTGCCCTTAGTGTGCGAGCCACGGTTGCTGGTGCTGTGTGAAGGCGGTCGTCGCTCTTCAGCCCCCCTTAACCCTGGTACCCTTTTACCGTCTCTGGAAGAGTCCTGGAACCTTGGGTAGTGGGGTTGCTCCACGACTATGGGTTGCGGGTGCTCTTCTGCTGCATTGTACCTTTCTACGAGGGCCACAAGCTTGTCTGCATTGTGGGGGTCACTCTGACTGACCCAACGGCGTAGGGCAGAGGGAAGTTTCCTCAAGAACTGGTCCATGACCAACCGTTCCACGATGTGGCTTGCTGAGTTGATCTCGGGTTGTAGCCACTTCCGAGCGAGGTGGATGAGGTCATACATCTGGCTTTGGGTGGCTTTATCCATCGTGAAGGACCATGCGTGGAACCTTTGGGCACGAACAGCCGTGGTTACGCCGAGGCGGGCGAGGATCTCGAACTTCAATTTTGCATAGACGTTAGCTTCGGCTGGCTCTAGATCAAAGTAAGCCTTCTGGGATTCGCCGCTTAGGAAGGGTGCGATTAGACTGGCCCACTCAGCTTCTGGCCATCCCTCTCTCTGTGCCGTGCGTTCAAACATGAGAAGATAGGTTTCCACACCATCCGAGGGCCCCATCTTCTGAAGGTACTGGCTTGCCCTGATCATTTTCGGGACTGGGGCTGCCTCTGCCAGTGGAAGGTTACTGATAGTCCCCCTCAGGATCTCGAGTTCCTGCTGTAAGCCCTGAGCGAACCGTTGTTGCTCCTCTCTCAGCAAGCGGTTTGTCTCTTGCTGGTTTGCATTCGCCTGTTGCTGGTTTGCATTAGTCTCTTGCTGGTTTGCATTAGTCTCTTGCTGGGCTATTAACAGCTGTCGCTGGGTTTCATTCGCCTGTTGCAGGGCTTCATTCGCGTCTTTCTGGACAGCGACATTGCGTACCAGCGCACTCACCACGTCTTCCATCTTGTTTGGAGAGAAAAAAAACTTTTTTTTTTTTTAAAGTTCTTTAACCCGCAGACCTTTTAGTGTTCTGCCCGCATTCTCCACCATATGTGACAAACGGCTTACTCCGGGGCTCCGCCGCCTGTCCGGGACTGTTAGAACATGGTCTTTTTTGGTAGGTTAAATGATGAGGCGTCACGTGCTGTTCCTTTAAACAGGATATGCCTGGTTTATTCAGTCCCAGGCACTGAGACTGCCACAGTGCATACAACAGAAACACAAGCAAAACAAAAAGCTGCTCACCTGAGCGATAACTTAACTTAGGTATTTCCCTAACTCAGGGTGGAAGTGGCTTTTCCACTTCCAACAACAAAATAAGTAACTTCGCAGTTTTAGACAAAAAGAACAGAATGTTTTAACCTGTTTGGGGAGAGGCTTTTCCCCTCTCTGCTTTCAGCAGCCTTCCTGTCTCCAGGCTCTTGGGGGAGAGGAAACAGGAAATCTGTCTTAAGTACCTGATTTCTAATAAGCAGGACAGGTGACAGAAATCAGGCAGCAAACAAACTCCGGTCTGGATCGCTCATCCCTCAGTTCCAGCACTTGCCAAACTGTGGGATGGAGTGCATGTATTATGAGGCTGCCCTGTTCTGCCTAAACAGGACAGAAACTGTTCAGTATCCTGGGAGCCCTATATATGGAATTTATTACCATCCCCTGGTTTCTGTCACATATCCTCCCCCCCAGCTCAGACCCCAAGGGATGAGCGACCATGGATATTAGGGAATGCATCCTTGACAACCCGTCGGCATTGCCATGTTTGTGTCCTGACCTGTGTTCCACAGAAAATTTAAAGGGTTGTAGGCTTCGGAACCACCTGGTCACTCTAGCATTCTTCTCTCTGTTTTGACACATCCAGGTAAGGGGTGCATGATCTGTGACCAACCGGAATTTTCTTCCCAACAGATAGTATTTGAGCGTCTCTACAGCCCACTTTATTGCGAGACACTCTTTCTCGACTATGGAGTAATTTTTTTCCTGGGGATTTAGTTTTCTACTTAAATAAAGGATGGGGTGCTTCTCACCTTGAGACTCCTGGGAGAGTACAGCCCCCAGCCCTACCTCAGATGCGTCGGTTTGGACTACGAACTCTTTGGAGAAGTCAGGTGTGCCCAACACTGGTTGGGCACAGAGAGCTTCTTTCAGGCTTCTAAAGGCCTGTTCGGTTTCGGGGGACCACTTTACCATTAGCGGTCCTCTTGCTTTTGTGAGGTCGGTTAGTGGGGTTGCCTTAGTTGCAAAATTGGGAATAAACCTTCTATAGTACCCAATTAACCCCAAAAAGGTCCTTACTTGTTTTTTTGTAACTGGCCTTGGCCAATTTTGTATCGCCTCTACTTTGAGTGTTTGGGGTTTGAGTAAACTTCTGCCAATAGAATACCCCAGATACTTGGCCTCCTCCAGACCAATAGTGCATTTAGCAGGGTTAGCAGTTAGTCCAGCAGACCGAACTGCGTCGAGCACAGCTTGGACCTTTGGAAGGTGGGATTGCCAATCTTCACTATGGATTACCACATCATCCAGGTAGGCGGCAGCGTACCGAGCATGTGGTTTTAAAATTTTATCCATCATTCTTTGGAATGTGGCGGGAGCTCCATGTAAGCCAAAAGGCAGCACCCTATACTGAAAGAGGCCGTCTGGGTTTGAGAAGGCTGTCTTTTCTTTTGCCCTTTCTGTGAGGGGAACCTGCCAGTACCCTTTTGTTAGGTCTAGTATCCATGGAGCCCTATATATGGAATTTATTACCATCCCCTGGTTTCTGTCACAGTACTTATACATTTAAAACCTGGATCATATCACTGAGCAAAGCCAATAAGTAAAATAAATTGTAATTTATTCAGTAGAGACAAGCAAACACACATTGAATTATAATACAATATACCTTGCCCCTTCGAGCTCATTGACCTGCTCCTCCATGCGGGACATGGGATCAGTATCTGACACCATCTGAGCATTGAGCTGCCGGTAGTCCACACAGAACCAGTCGATTCTGCTTTTCTCAGGTACCAGGACTACCGGACAAGCCTAAAGGCTCTGATATGGTACATTTACCCCTAGGGCCAGCATCTCTTCCATTTCCCTTTCTATACTCCCTTTTACCTCTGCTGATACACGATAGGCATGCTTATGCAGAGGTCTCTGATCACAAGTCTCCACTGGATGCACTGGGATATGTGTTCTGCCCAGCTTACTCTCGAACAGAACCATATGCTGCTCTAGCATAACTTTTGCTTGCACACGCTGCTGTGCACTGAGCTGGGACCTTACCCCTAACTGCTCCACTGTGCCCCCCTTCCTAGATTCCCCTAGGAGGTCAGGCAGAGCATTGCTCGCCGTGTCCCCCATTAGTGGGCTATGGTTAGCCAGCACTGATGCCACACTGTGTAAAATACTCCTTAAACATGTTTACATGATAAGCCCTATTTCTCTCAGTCTCCCATTTTACTGAACAACATAGTTGCACTCATTCATCTTCCGGATAACCGGATACAGTCCAGACCAGGCAGCCATTAATTTGTTCTGCTGAGTGGGCTTCAGAACAATTACCTGCTGTCCTGGGATGAATGATCTGCTAGGGGCATTGTAAACACACCAAGTCTGCTGCTTGGTCTGAGCCTCCCTGAGATTAGCCTGTGCTAATCCCATAAGCATTTCCAACCGGTCCCAGAGAGTTACCACATACTGTAGCACAGAAGCATCTGTATTGGTAGTCTCCCCTTCCCACCGGTCACAGAGTAAGTCAAGAGGTTCCTGGACCCTGCGACCATTTAGCAGCTTGAAGGTAGAGACCCTGGTAGATTCTTGCAGTACCTCTTGGTATGCAAACAAAAAGAAAGCGCAAAAAGGGATAAACACAATTAATAAAGAGAACGAACTTTATAATAAACTTAAAAATACATACTAAAAATCGTTACATAAAATAGGGGTTCGCATGAACCCAAACTTCTACAATTGCAGAGCACTATCGAGGATACCCTGAATCAAAGCCCCTAGGTCTAGTAATGTTAAAAAGTCCTGGGATATGGCTGGATATTACCACAGCTTACATTGATTTCAAACAGGGACCGCACTCCATGCAAAGTAAGGGGAAAAAACTGCAGTCTCTCGAGCTCCCGTCGTCACGGCCGCTCTCCGCTGCATGATGATGTTACCTCTACGCGTTTCGCGTCATGACGCTTCTTCAGGAGGTATGACTAACCACTCCCATAGCTGCTCTTAAATAGCAAGACGGACAATTCCTCTGCCAATGGGAGTTGCCATAGGTGTGTTACAAACTTCCAATCAGTATCTACTACCAAAAAAATGAGCAATACAAACTTCCTTATACCACAAAATTGCTACAAACGATTATTGCCTATTTGAATTCCTTTCCTATTGAAAATCACTGTATGTTAAAATTACCCCGTAATAATAATTATAATAATAATGAAATTTATATATGTATACATGTCGCCATGTGTCCAAATTAATAAAATTAGTTTCAAAACAAACTCAACCATAAAGGTTTTGGATATTAAACATAATATTAATAAATAATATTAATGAAATACTAGCAAATTGTTTTATGGTACATATAACAACCACATAAAATACAAATATCACAAACTCATGACAAACTATAAAATGACAACACAATTGTATAATCTTAACAAGACATAACTCACAAACTAAAATAGCTGTTAAAACATAAATACATAAAAAAATGAATGAATCTTGCAGAAAAATAGGAAAATAAAGAAAAAATGAATTGAAATGCTGTAAAAAGATACACCAAATACATTATATAAACGTATAAAAGATATATGTATATTGTATTGTATTGTATGTCTTTATTTATATAGCGCCATTAATGTACATAGCGCTTCACAGTAGTAATACACGTGGTAATCAAATAAATAACAGATAATATAAATAACAGATCATGGGAATAAGTGCTTTAGACATAAAAGTAACATTAAGGAAGAGGAGTCCCTGCCCCGAGGAGCTTACAGTCTAATTGGTAGGTAGGGAGAACATACAGAGACAGTAGGAGGGAGTTCTGGTAAGTGCGTCTGCAGGGGGCCAAGCTTTATGTATCATGTGTTCAGAATATCCACAGTGCTATTCATATATGCTTCTTTAAGCAAGTGTGTCTTAAGGTGGGTCTTAAAGGTGGATAGAGAGGGTGCTAGTCGGGTACTGAGGGGAAGGGCATTCCAGAGGTGTGGGGCAGTCAGTGAAAAGGGTTTAAGGCGGGAGAGGGCTTTAGATACAAAGGGGGTAGAAAGAAGACATCCTTGAGAAGAACGCAAGAGTCGGGATGGTGCATAACGAAAATTAGTTCTGAGATGGAAGGAGGGGCAGAAGAGTGTAAAGCTTTAAAAGTGAGGAGAAGATGCGGGATTTGATCGGAAGCCAGGATCGGGATTTCATGAGGGGAGATGCTGAGACCGATCTAGGAAAGAGTACAGTGATTCTGGCAGCAGCGTTTAGGATAGATTGTAGGGGAGACAGGTGAGAGGCAGGAAGGCCGGACAGCAGGAGGTTACAGTAATCAAGACGGGTGAGAATGAGGGCCTGAGTCAGAGTTTTATCAGTCGAGCAACAGAGGAAAGGGCGTATCTTTGTTATATTGCGGAGGAAAAAGCAACAGGTTTTAGAAATGTTTTGAATGTGAGGGGCGAATGAGAGAGAGGAGTCGAGTGTGACCCCTAGGCAGCGTGCTTGGGCTACTGGGTGAATGATCGTAGTTCCAACAGTAATGTGGAAGGAGGTAGTAGTGCCAGGTTTGGGAGGAAGTATGAGGAGCTCTGTTTTAGCCATGTTGAGTTTAAGGCGGCGGAGGGCCATCCAGGATGATATAGCAGACAGACATTCAGAAACTTTGGTTTGTACAGCAGGTGTAAGGTCGGGTGTTGAAAAGTATATTTGTGTGTCGTCAGCATAGAGGTGATAATGAAACCCAAAATATGTTATTAGGTCACCTAGAGAGAGTGTGTACAGAGAAAAGAGCAATTGTTTTATTTAAGGAATGGGGTCAGTTCTACTAGCTCATTGAGCCCACCTGGTGATTTGCTCCCCAAAGTAAATATCCAAAATTGCTCTCTTTGCAAGAGTTTTAGATCTCGATCTCCCCTTCTGGGGTCTTTTGTCACTACTTCAATCCCCCTGAAATGTAATCCATTGCTTTTGCCTTGTTGATGGGTTAAAAAATGTTAGGATAGATTATGAATCTTTTTCCCTTTGTCAAGATTATTTTGTACATTTTTAATCCCATTAATGTGTTCACCAATTCTGGTTTTTAGAGGCCTTATAGTGTCCCCCACATATCTTAGATTGCAGGGGTAATTTATTACATATATCACAAATTGGGTTTGACAGTTGATAAAGTGTGTGATTAGATGTTTTTTTATCTCTAGAGTCAAAAATGTGTTTCTCTTGTGCCATATATGGACACATCACACACCTCCCACATTTGAAGTTGCCTTGGGGTCTTTGAAGAAAATTCCCACCTATGGGTTGGGCAATTGTTTATTTTTTGAGAGTATTCGGCGCCAGTACATTTTTCAAATTTTGTGCTTTTCTAAAAACTATTTTTGGTTTAGTATTAAGTTGATTTTGTAAACCTGGGTCCATAAGAAGGACTCCCCAGTGTTTTTGCCTTATTCTCCTTATCTTTATTTCCTGATTGCAAAATCCTGTAATAAACAGGGGTGTATCTCTATGTGAATCCCCCTTATCTATTGTAGTTACTTTGGTTTTAGGCTTTAAAAGTTGTTCTCTTGGGTAATTCCTACTTAGCTCAATGGATTTATCTACCAATTGGGGATCATAGCCTTTTTCGATGAACCTCTTGGCCAATACTTGGGATTGCTCGTCAAAATCAACTAACCTTTAACAATTCTTACGAACTCTTAGTAGTTGGCCATATGGAATATTATTTAACCTTTGGCGCGAATGGTTACTTTGATAGTTAAGGTAGGAATTGACATCCACTTGTTAGAAAAAGGTTTTAATGATGATTTGACTGTCCACAATTTTTACATTTAAATCCAAGAAGTTGATCTCACTACTGTTGTTTTCCCCACTTAACACAATATTTTTGGTGTTATTATTCAAATGGTTGATGAATCTATGAAGTTCAAATGTGGACCCTGCCCAAATAATCAATTTGTCATCGATATATCATTTGATAATATATCAAATGTTGTCTAAATTCACTTGGACACCAAATAAATTCTAGTTCCTACATCCCCATAAAAAGGCCCGCATAATTGGGGGCAAACCAGGTGCCCATGGCCGTTCCAGTGGTCTGGAGATAGAACTGTCCTTCAAATTGTGTTGTAATATGAAAAGAATACGGTCTATGATAAATTGTTGTTGTAATGTAGAAACAGTGTTATCTCGATGTAAAAAAAAAGCTGTGTGTGCTGTGCACGCGCATAGTAAGTGAAACTTCTTTGACTTTTGTCACAGAAATTGTATTTGTATTGGTGATGTTTTAATTAAAAATCAAAATACAGTTTCATTGACAAAACGCAAATAAATTTGACTTAGAACATGCGTACACATCCCTTGTATTTGCACTAAGCGTGAATTCCTCGTGTGTGTGTGTGTGTGCGTGACTGAGTGACTGTGAGTGTGACTGTGCGTGTGACTGTGTGACTGTGCGTGTGACTGTATGACTGTGCGTGTGACAGTGTGACTGTGCGTGTTACTGTGTGACTGTGTGTGACTGTGCGCGTGACAGTGCGTGTGCGCGTGACAGTGCGTGTGCGCGTGACAGTGCACGGTGCACGTGACAGTGCGTGTGCGCGCGACTGACTGTGTGCGCGACTGACTGTGTGTGTGTGCGACTGACTGTGTGTGTGCGTGTGACTGTGACTGTGTGTGTGTGCGTGTGACTGTGCGTGACCATGTGCGTGTGTGTGTGTGACCGTGTGCGTGCGTGTGACCGTGTGACGTATGCGCAGCCCCCCTGCACCTCACACATCCCCCTAACCTATTCACAGTCAGTGTGTGTATGTGTCAGTCAGTGTGTGTGTGTGTGTGTGTGTGTGTGTGTGTGTCAGTCAGTGTGTGTGTATGTGTCAGTGTGTGTGTCAGTGTGTGTGCATGTGTGTCAGTCAGTGTGTGTGTGTGTGTGTGTGTGTGTGTATATATATATGTATGTGTGTGTTTCTGTCACTGTATGTGTGTCTCTCTTTTTGTGTCCTGCCCCCTCTCTCCTGACTCCCCCCCCCTCAAAGGCAGGCAGAGCTGCGGACCCGCGGCGGCTCTGCCTGAGACTCTCCTCCCCCCCCCCCCCCCCCCTCACAGACAGGCAGAGCTGCGGACCCGCGGCGGCTCTGCCTGAGACTCTCCTCCCCCCCCCCCCCTCACAGACAGGCAGAGCTGCGGACCCGCTGCGGCTCTGCCTGAGACTCTCCTCCCCCCCACCCCCCCTCACAGACAGGCAGAGCTGCGGACCCGCGGCGGCTCTGCCTGAGACTCTCCTCACCCCCCCCCCCTCACAGACAGGCAGAGCTGCGGACCCACGGCGGCTCTGCCTGAGACTCTCCTCCCCCCCACCCCCCCTCACAGACAGGCAGAGCTGCGGACCCGCGGCGGCTCTGCCTGAGACTCTCCTCACCCCCCCCCCCTCACAGACAGGCAGAGCTGCGGACCCACGGCGGCTCTGCCTGAGACTCTCCTCCTCCCCTCACACCCCCTTACAGACAGGCAGAGCTGCGGACCCACGGCGGCTCTGCCTGAGACTCTCCTCACACCCCCCCCCCCCTCACAGACAGGCAGAGCTGCGGACCCGCGGCGGCTCTGCCTGAGACTCTCCTCCCCCCCCCCCTCCCTCACAGTCAGGCAGAGCTGCGGACCCGCGGCGGCTCTGCCTGAGTCTCCTACTCCCCTCACAGACAGGCAGAGCTGCGGACCCGCGGCGGCTCTGCCTGAGTCTCTCCTCACACCCCCCCCTCACACCCCGGCGGCGCTCAGTCAGCGGGACGCAGGAAAGCGGAGGTAGGGAGGAGAGAGGCTGCGCGGCATGGCAGCGGCCGTTAGGAGCGGCGGCTATCGCCGCCGCATATGTCACAGTTTGTGGGGGGTGTGGGGCTCGGGGGGGGGTGTGGGGCTCAGGGGGGGGGTGTGGGGCTCGGGGGGGGGGGTGTGGGGGGTGATTAGGAGCGGCGCCGGCGGCTATCGCCGCCGCCGCATCTGATTTGTGGAGCGGGTGTGATGTCAGTGTTGGGGTCGGGCTGAGCCAGAACACAGCCCGGCCTCAACTGCCAGCACTGACGTCACATCCGTTTCATTTCTGTCTCCACAATTCTTTTTTGCCCCATCACGAATGAGGTGCCACTAAGGAAGTTTCACTTCAATAAGTGACTGCTTCTACCCCTTGTGCGTGATGAATATAAGTATAGAGAGATGTTACGGCCAATGTAACCCAAAGAAAATGTTCCTCCCAAGTGATATTACTAAGTGAATGAATAACCTCAGTGCTATCTTGTATATAAGAAGGAAGAGATGTACTGCTGCGGCCAAGTTTATTCGAGCATTTGCCCGTTCTTGGCCGCAGCAGTAGCCTGGCGCGCGCCGGAGGGTGACGGGCGCGCGCCAAAGCAGCGGAAGAGCGCCCTCCGATCGGGGCGCACTCCCTACCGCTGCCGGGTCCGCCGGGTCCCCCGGAACCCCCTGCCGCCGTCCCCCACATCGCGGGACACCAGGGCTCCCTCGGGGAGCCCTGGACGCGCGTGCAGGGGGCGCAGGCTCCCGAAGACGCGTGACGCGCGGCACGCCGAGGGGCGGCCACTAGCAAGCCAGGAAATCTCCCGGCTTGCGGATCTGGCCGCACTGCGATTAAGTGTGTCGCCAGTGTAGTGAGGGGTGCAAGAAAAGTGTCAACATAATGTGAAAGGTTGGATGTTATAGAATCTATCCCAGACACAATGGGACGGCCACGGGGATCCACCAAAGATTTATGAATCTTGGTGATGTGGTATGGAATCGGAACTCTAGGAAAAGCATTATAGATGTAACTAAACTCTTTACCTGAAAGAATGCCATTAGTTTGAGCTTTTTGTAAA
The DNA here is from genome assembly GCF_040206685.1 of Ascaphus truei. Taxonomy (NCBI): domain Eukaryota; kingdom Metazoa; phylum Chordata; class Amphibia; order Anura; family Ascaphidae; genus Ascaphus; species Ascaphus truei. The sequence continues at coordinate 412,120,482 of NC_134486.1, read as the reverse complement.
AAGTCTCTCAGGATGAGTTGATACTTTAAGGTGGGGTCTCCAATCAGATTGTGATAAGAGTTATTATCATTTAGAAGCCGCATAGCTTCTCTAAGATAATCTCCACGGTTTTGTAGAACCGTGCCACCACCTTTGTCTGCTAGGCGTATAATGAGATCGCCATTAGCATTTAATTCCTTAAGAGCTCGACGTTCATTTTGACTAAGATTATTATGGGTCATATAATCACGTCTGTTATTACACAATGACTTGAGATCTTTCTGAACCAATTTGCCAAAAAGCTCAATATATGGGCCTTTTGACTCGTGAGGGTAAAAAACTGATTTCTGCTTTAGAGTTGTGTGAGTTATGCTTTTAGCATTATTATTTTCTATAAGGACTGAGAAGATCTTGTATCGTCTCTTCCTCATTAATACGAGGGAGATCTTTTATCATCGCTAGCTCTGTCTGTATATTAGTTACTCGTATATTTTCATCAATCAACTCCATCATATTGTCAAATGAAATCTCATCTTGCACAAATTCCCCCTCATTAATATTGTTTTCCCTTGTAATCAAAGATATTACACTGTCATTAGCATTGTCTACGCCCAAGTCTCTCTCCTCCTGTGATGATACATTATTCATAATAGCAGGAATTTTGGAAAAATGTCTTTTGAGAGTAAGTTTTCTAAGAAACTTTTGTAAGTCAACATGCATGTTGATCTCATTGGGCTGATTAGCAGGTGCAAAGGTAAGACCTTTCGGTAGAACACTAACTTGTGCTGAAGACAGTGTGTGATGGGATAAATTATAAATCCCATAGTTTTTTAGATCTTCTATCGTGTATTTGTTTTCTGGAAAACAATTTGGCTGGTGTTTGGACCCTTTGCCCTTACTCCCCCTGTAGGTCCCTTGTTTCTCCCCCCTCTCAACCAAGGCAGTGGATCCAGGGTTTGGGAGGACTGGGGGACCTGGAATTTCTTTTTCGGAATCGCTCCCGAAACCTTGTGAAAATCCTGCTCCTTACATAGTGGAGTAGAGGGTAGTGGGGTATTGGCCAAAAGGGAAATATCTACAATGGACTCACTCAGTACCTCAAAAGAATTACTGAGGGGTATTGGGTTTATAAACCCTCTGTTGGTGTGATTTGATTTAGAAGGGTTTGAAACTTCAAATCTTTTATTCTGTATCACTCACCTCTCATTGGTCATTGTAGTACTATTCCCAAAACGGTGCCCTTGTTGTTTAAAGGCACGATATTTTTTATTATTCTTTTTATGATGGTACTGGGTGTATCCATTGTTATTGGGATGAAAGGGTCGCTCTAGCATATTCCCTCTGGGATTCATTAGAGGCAAAACGGGCTGACTGACAGTATTTGGATGATAAACTGTCTGTATATTATTGTCATTGTCACTAGGGTCATTTATACCAACATCAGGCTGCTTAGCCCAATTATATTGTAAATTGCTCTCATAATTCAATTTATCGCTATTGAACTTTTTCTTTTTGAGATTGATTTGGCTGGTTTCATATCCCCACAATTTTTCCTTTAGCTCTTTTCCAAAGGCAATGAGTCTTTCCTCTGGCATTTCTTGAACAATTTTTGCCTTTAGTTCATCTATTTGTAATGCTGGATCATCTATGATAACTGTACGTTCATCAATAAGCAGTTGTATAATCTCAATGGAACAATTGTCTAAAATGTCATGCCATTTAGTCATAAATGCTTCCTTATCCAGACCATAAGTAGGCAATTTTAGGTTTCTTAATCCTCTAGGGATTCTTTTGACTTTGAGGGATTGTTCCAAGCCAAATCTATCCCACCAATACCTTGTGTCTGTAAACATAAGTTTCTCTAGGTTTTGTCATAGTTTGTTAAGATAAAGCTCAGGGGGAGGGGGTATAATGAACTCGTGGTCATCCCCAACAAATGTCTCAGCTATTTCTCTCCTATTAGAAAATAGAGAAAAAACTATTTAAAAACAAATATACGTCAGAACATCCCCTCTGTCTCTTCCTCCCATCCTACACCTCTTCCTAACTCTCCTCCTGCCTTCCTTGACTCTTTTTCCACTGTCTCAGAGGAGGATGTATCGCTGTTGATCGCCTCTTCTCCCTCTACCACTTGCCCTCTTGACCCCATTCCCTCCCATCTCCTAAAACCTCTTGCTCCTACTATAATCCCTACGCTCACATACATTTTTAACTCCTCCCTCTGCTCTGGAACCTTTCCATCCTCCTTCAAACATGCAACAGTCATACTATTACTCAAAAACAGCACGCTTGGCCCTACCTATCTTTCTAACTGTCGACCTGTCTCCCTCCTTCCTTTTGCCTCTAAACTCCTTGAACGTCTTGTATTCTCTCGCTTGCTCCATTTTCTCAACACCTATTCTCTCCTAGACCCTCTACAATCTGGCTTCCGCACTGCTCACTCCACGGAAACAACTCTCCCTCTCCCTGACACTCTCCCTCTCCCTGATACTCTCCCTCTCCCTGATACTCTCCCTCTCCCTGACACTTTCCCTCTCCCTGACACTCTCCCTCTCCCTGACACTCTCCCTGACTGACTCTCCCTCTCCCTGACACTCTCCCTGACTGACTCTCCCTCTCCCTGACACTCTCCCTCACTCTCCCTGACTGACTCTCCCTCCCTCTCCCTGACACTCTCCCTGACTCTGACTCTCCCTCCCTCTCCCTGACACTCTCCCTGACTGACTCTCCCTCCCTCTCCCTGACACTCTCCCTCTCTCTCCCTGACACTCTCCCTGACTGACTCCCTCCCTCTCCCTGACACTCTCCCTGACTGACTCTCCCTCCCTCTCCCTGACTGACTCTCCCTCCCTCTCCCTGACACTCTCCCTGACACTCTCCCTGACTGACTCTCCCTCCCTCTCCCTGACTCTCCCTCCCTCTCCCTGACTCACTCTCCCTGACTCACTCTCCCTGACTCACTCTCACTCTCCCTCTCCCTGACTCACTGTCCCTCTCCCTGTCTCTCCCTGACTCTGACTCTCCCTCTCCCTGACTGACTCTCCCTCTCCCTGACTGACTCTCCCTCTCCCTGACTCTCCCTGACTCTGACTCTCCCTGACTGAATCTGACTCTCCCCGACTCTGACTCTCCCTCTCCCTGACTGACTCTCCCTCTCCCTGACTGACTCTCCCTCTCCCTGACTCTCCCTCTCTCTGACTCTCCCTCTCCCTGACTCTCCCTGACTCTCCCTGACTCTCCCTCTCCCTGTCTCTCCCTGACTCTGACTCTCCCTGACTGACTCTGACTCTCCCTGACTGACTCTCCCTCTCCCTGATTGACTCTCCCTCTCCCTGATTGACTCTCCCTCTCCCTGATTGATTCTCCCTCTCCCTGACAGACTCTCCCTCTCCCTGACTCTCCCTGACTCTCCCTCTCCCTGACTCTCCCTGACTCTGACTCTCCCTGACTGACTCTCCCTCTCCCTGACACTCTCCCTGACTGACTCTCCCTGACACTCTCCCTGACTGACTCTCCCTCCCTCTCCCTGACACTCTCCCTGACTGACTCTGCCTCCCTCTCCCTGACAATCTCACTGACTGACTCTCCCTCCCTCTCCCTGACACTCTCCCTGACTGACTCTCCCTCCCTCTCCCTGACACTCTCCCTGACTGACTCTCCCTCCCTCTCCCTGACACTCTCCCTGACTGACTCTCCCTCCCTCTCCCTGACACTCTCCGTGACTGACTCTCTCTCACTCTCCCTGACTGACTCTCCCTGACTGACTCTCCCTGACTGACTCTCCCTGACTCACTCTCCCTGACTCACTCTCCCCGACTCCCTCTCCCTGACTCACTCTCCCTCTCCCTGACTCACTCTCCCTGACTGACTCTCCCTCTCCCTGACTGACTCTCCCTCTCCCTGACTGACTCTCCCTCTCCCTGACTGACTCTCCCTCTCCCTGACTGACTCTCCCTCTCCATGACTGACTCTCCCTCTCCCTGACTCTGACTCTCCCTGACTGACTCTGACTCTGACTCTCCCTCTCCCTGACTGACTCTCCCTCTCCCTGACTGACTCTCCCTGACTCTCCCTGACTCTGACTCTCCCTGACTGACTCTCCCTGACTGACTCTGACTCTCCCTGACTGACTCTGACTCTCCCTGATTGACTCTCCCTCTCCCTGATTGACTCTCCCTCTCCCTGATTGACTCTCCCTGACTGACTCTCCCAGACTCTGACTCTCTCTGACTGACTCTCCCTCTCCCTGACTGACTCTCCCTGACTGACTCTGATGCTCCCTGACTGACTCTCCCTCTCCCTGACTGACTCTCCCTCTCCCAGATTGACTCTCCCTCTCCCTGACTGACTCTCCCTCTCCCTGACTCTCCCTCTCCCTGACTCTCCCTCTCCCTGACTCTCCCACTCCCTGTCTCTCCCTCTCCCTGACGCTGACTCTCCCTGACTGACTCTGACTCTCCCTGACTGACTCTCCCTCTCCCTGATTGACTCTCCCTCTCCCTGATTGACTCTCCCTGACTCTGACTCTCCCTGACTCTGACTCTCCCTCTCCCTGACTCTCCCTCTCCCTGACTCTCCCTCTCCCTGTCTCTCTCTGACTCTCCCTGACTCTCCCTCTCCCTGACACTCTCCCTGACTGACTCTCCCTCCCTCTCCCTGACACTCTCCCTGACTGACTCTCCCTCCCTCTCCCTGACACTCTCCCTGACTGACTCTCCCTCCCTCTCCCTGACTGACTCTCCCTCCCTCTCCCTGACACTCCCTGACTGACTCTCCCTCTCCCTGATTGACTCTCCCTCTCCCTGACTCGCCCTCTCCCTGACTCTCCCTCTCCCTGACTCTCCCTGACTCTCCCTGACTGACTCTCCCTCTCCCTGACACTCTCCCTGACACTCTCCTTCTCCCTGACACTCTCCCTGACTGACTCTCCTTCACTCTCCCTGACACTCTCCCTGACTTACTCTCCCTCCCTCTCCCTGACACTCTCTCTGACTGACTCTCCCTCTCCCTGACTCTCCCTGACTCTGACTCTCCCTGACTCTGACTCTCCCTGACTCTCCCTCTCCCTGACTCTCCCTCTCCCTGACTCTCACTCTCCATGACTCTCCCTGTCTCTCCCTGACTCTGACTCTCCCTGACTGACTCTGACTCTCCCTGACTGACTCTCCCTCTCCCTGACTCTCCCTCTCCCTGACTCTCCCTCTTCCTGACTCTCCCTGACTCTCCCTCTCCCTGTCTCTCCCTGACTCTGACTCTCCCTGACTGACTCTGACTCTCCCTGACTGACTCTCCCTCTCCCTGACTGACTCTCCCTCTCCCTGATTGACTCTCCCTCTCCCTGACTCACTCTCCCTCTCCCTGACTGACTCTCCCTGACTCTCCCTCTCCCTGACTCTCCCTGACTCTGACTCTCCCTGACTCTGACTCTCCCTGACTCTGACTCTCCCTGACTCTGACTCTCCCTGACTCTCCCTCTCCCTGACTCTCCCTCTTCCTGACTCTCCCTCTTCCTGTCTCTCCCTCTCCCTGACTCTCCCTCTCCCTGACTCTCCCTCTCCCTGACTCTCCCTCTCCCTGACTCTCCCTGACTCTCCCTCTCCCTGACTCTCCCTCTCCCTGACTCTGACTCTCCCTGACTCCGACTCTCCCTGACTCTCCCTGACTGACTCTCCCTGACTGACTCTCCCTCTCCCTGACTGACTCTGCCTGACTGACTATCCCTCTCCCTGACTGACTCTCCCTCTACCTGACTGATTCTCCCTCTCCCTGACTTACTCTCCCGGACTGACTCTCCCTCTCCCTGATTGACTCTCCCTCTCCCTGACTCTCCCTCTCCCTGACTCTCCCTCTCCCTGACTCTCCCTCTCTGTCCCCCTCCCCCTCTCCCTCTCTGTCCCCCTCTCCCCCCTTCTCCCTCTCTGTCCCCCTCTCCCTCTCTGTCCCCCTCTCCCTCTCTGTCCCCCTCTTTGTCCCCCTCTCCCTCTCTGTCCCTCTCTGTCCCCCTCTCCCTCCGACTCTCTCCCCCTCTCCCTTTCAGACACAAACACTCTCTCAGACACACACACTCTCTCTCTCAGACACACACACTCTCTCTCAGACACACACACTTTCTCTCTCAGACACACACACTCTCTCTCAGACACACACACTCTCTTTCAGACACACACACTCTCTCTCTCAGACACACACAGTCTCTCTCTCAGACACACACACTCTCTCTCTCTCAGACACACACACTCTCTGACACACACACTCTCTCTCTGACACTCTCTCTCTCTCTCTGGCACTCTCTCTCTGACACTCTCTCTCTCTCTGACACACACACTCTCTCTCTCTGACACTCTCTCTCTCTCTCTGACACTCTCTCTCTCTCTCACTCTGACACACTCTCTCTCTCTGACACACTCTCTCTCTCTGACACACACACACTCTCTCTCTCTCTCTCTGACACTCTCTCTCTCTCTGACACTCTCTCTCTCTCTGACACACTCTCTCTCTCTCTGACACACTTTCTCTTTCTCTGACACACTCTCTCGCTCTCTCTGACACTCTCTCTCTCTCTGACACTCTCTCTCTCTCTCTGACACACTCTCTCTCTCTCTGACACACTCGCTCTCTCTCTGACACACTCTCTCTCTCTGACACACTCTCTCTCTCTCTCTGACACACTCTCTCGCTCTCTCTCTCTGACACACTCTCTCTCTCTCTGACACACTCTCTCTCTCTCTGACACTCTCTCTCGCTCTGACACACTCTCTCTCTCTATCTCTCAGACACTCTCTCTCTCTCTCTCTCTCTGACACGCTCTCTCTCTCTGACACTCTCTCTCTCTCTCTGACACTCTCTCTCTCTCTGACACTCTCTCTCTCTGACACACTCTCTCTCTCTCTCTCTCTCTCTGACACTCTCTCTCTCTGACACACTCTCTCTCTCTCTGACACACTCTCTCTCTGTCTCTGACACACTCTCTCTCTCTCTGACACACACTCTCTGTCTCTCTCTCTCTCTGACACACTCTCTCTCTCTCCTGACACACTCTCTCTCTCTCTTTCACACTCTCTCTCTCTCTGAGACACTCTCTCTCTCTCTGACACACTCTCTCTCTCTCTGACACTCTCTCTGACACTCTCTCTCTCTCTCTCTGACACTCTCTCTCTCTCTCTGATACACACTCTCTCTCTCTGACACTCTCTCTCTCTCTCTGACACTCTCTCTCTCTCTCTGACACACTCTCTCTCTCTCTGACACACTCACTCTCTCTGACACTCTCTCTCTCTGACACTCTCTCTCTCTTTCTGACACTCTCTCTCTCTGACACTCTCTCTCTCTCTCTCTCTGACACACTCTCTCTCTGACACACACACTCTCTCTCTCGGACACACACTCTCTCTCGGACACACACTCTCTCTCTGACACACTCTCTCTCTCTCTCAGACACACTCTGTCTCTCTCTCTCTGACACTCTCTCTCTCTTTCTGACACTCTCTTTCTCTCTGACACACTCTCTCTCTCTCTCTCTGACACTCTTTCTCTCTCTGACACACTCTCTCTCTGACACACTCTCTCTGACACACTCTCTCTGACACACTCTCTCACTCTGACACACTCTCTCTGACACTCTCTCTGTCTCTCTCTCAGACACACTCTCTCTCTCAGACACACTCTCTCTCTCTCTCACACACACTCAGACACACACACACACTCACTCAGACACACATACTCACTCAGACACACAGACACACACACACACACACACACTCAGATAAACACACAGATACACACTCACACAGACACACACTCACACAGAAACACACTCACACAGATACACACAGACACACCCTCACTCACACAGACACACACTCACAGACACACACTCACACATAGACACACACTCACACACACAGACACACACTCACACACACTCACACACACACACACACACACACACAGACACACACTCACACACACAGACACACACTCACACACACAGACACACACTCACACACAGACACACACACACAGACACACACACACACACACAGACACACACTCACACACACAGACACACACACACACACACTCACACACACTCACACACACAGACTCACACACACAGACACACACTCACACACACAGACACACACACACACACACACACACACACAGACACACACACACACACACACACACACACACACACACACACACACACACACACACACACAGACACACACTCACACACACACACACACACACAGACACACACTCACACAGACACACACTCACACACACAGACACACACACACACACACACAGACAGACACACACACACACACACACAGACAGACACACACACACACACACACACACATAGACAGACGGGAAATCGGAACGGGGGAGGAAATCGGAGCAGGAGGGAGGTTTTTTTTTCCCCTTTGGAGAAAGCGCGCAGCACGAGTTAAATATTGGCGAGCTGGGCCGCAAATATGTTCATTGTGGGCCGCATGCGGCCCGCGGGCCGTGAGTTTGACATGCTTGCTTTACACTCTTCTGCCCCTCCTTACATCTCAGCCCTAATTTCTCGTTATGCACCATCCAGACTCTTGCGTTCTTCTCAAGGATGTCTTCTTTCTACCCCCTTTGTATCTAAAGCCCTCTCCCGCCTTAAACCTTTTTCACTGATTGCCCCACACCTCTGGAATGCCCTTCCCCTCAGTACCCGACTAGCACCCTCTCTATCCACCTTTAAGACCCAACTTAAGACACACTTGCTTAAAGAAGCATATGAATAGCACTGTGGATATTCTGAACACATGATACATAAAGCTTGGCCCCCTGCAGACGCACATACCAGAACTCCCTCCTACTGTCTCTGTACGTTCTCACTACCTACCAATTAGACTGTAAGCTCCTCGGGGCAGGGACTCCTCTTCCTTAATGTTACTTTTATGTCTAAAGCACTTATTCCCATGATCTGTTATTTATATTATCTGTTATTTATTTGATTACCATGTGTATTACTACTGTGAAGCGCTATGTACATTAATGGCGCTATATAAATAAAGACATACAATACAAATAGCTAAAACACAATTAATGTTATAACAAATAATATATGAATATAAACAAACAACATTCATAAAAGTAAAAAAAACAACATAAATAATGATTACATATATAACATTGATTGGAAGGTAACACCAAGGCTTGTGCTATAGAATGGGTTAAAAAAACAAATCACTGTTGGATAAAATGATAACCAAACAATGAATGTTAAGAATACTTAGCCTCCTCAGGCAGGGATTATCAGTCTGGCTGCAACAAAAAAATGATCCAATGTATATATAGTAGCAAAGATGCGCGCAGTCTCAATACAGTAGATCCCCGTGATTCGGTATGCAACCAGCAAGTGCTGTAAGTAAATCTTCCACTCTGTGCCTTCAACCTCTATACATGCTAGAAGCATCCGCTTCAGGGTCCCATTGAACCTCTTACCTAAACCGTTTGCCTGGGGGTAGTATGGGGTTGTGCTCTAGTGCTTCACCCCGCACACATCCCAGAGACCCTGTAGCAATTCACGCATGAATTGTGACCCTTGATAAGTTGGAATCTCACTAGGGCAACCTACTCTAGTGAAAATATCTAACAATGCTTCTGCCCTAGCTGTGATGGTGGCAAGTGCCACAGCCTCAGGGTCCTGGGTAGAAGAATGTACACCCCCCCCCCCCAGGGTATGTAACACTTGCCAGACAAACTGGGTATCATGAGAGGTCCCACTATGTCTATAGCTACCCCCGGAAAAGGTTCCCCAATTACCTGTAACGGGTTCAGGGGTGCCTTCACATGATCACCCGCCTTACATAACTGATGGCAGAGTTCTGCCACAGCCCCTGATGCCCCTAGCCAGTTGCAACACTGCAACAGACAGGGAAAGAAAAAAGAAAAAAGCGCAAGGCCCATAGGGTAATATTGTCAGATTTATGGAAAATTAAAACGGTTATAAAAACTCACAGAATAAAAATTGGTATAAGCATCTCGGTGTAAATAACAACCGCAGGAACAGGGGTGCCTGGACGTTTTCCGCTTCTTCCGATGCGTTGATGCACAGCCCTCCTCGTTGTCCCGATCAGCAACCGTTCAGCTTCCGCGTCAGCTGACTCGCGACGTCGGCGCGTGACGTCGATCGGGGGGTTGGATTATGGGCGGTCACCTGCTTCTTCTCCGAAGACGGAGCTCCAGGATCACTGCTCACTGTGTTCTCTTAGTGCCGAGTGCCAGCCACAGCAGCAACCTTAGCAATGTCCGCCCTACGCGTTTCAAGGACGCTTGTCCTCTTCCTCAGGGGCACGTTCACTGCTGGTTGCTCAAGTCACGACATTATATAGCAAACATGAATTCATTAAGCAATTAGTTACTGACATCAATTGATCAATTCTGTACATCGGTGCCCTATTAGTATTAATCTACAGTGTTCTCGCGAGTGTGTAGCTTGATAAGAGAATAATCTTTAATAACATAAACATAAATATATATTGAATAAAGTAAAAACATAATTTTATTGTACCTTTAAAATAATTTTATATTATATTAGTTAAAAACTCTGTGAACACTGCAAAGCAATACCATTACATAGTTATAAAACATTGTAAAATAACTAAGTATAGATTAATTCTCCAATTCCATCAATCTGTACTAAAAAATTGTAAGAATTATTTTATATTACAAAAAAGCTGCCATATCAATTTCTTCATTTAGCCCATTTGGAGACAAGGTGCTAAGCTGATGTATCCAAAAAGTCTCTCGTTGTCTCAGCCTTAGCACCCTGTCTCCTCCATATTCGTTGGGCCCTATGTGTTCTATTCCTGTGATCTTTAATTTGGCTGGATCTTTGTTGTGTTTATAAAAGAAATGTCTAGGAACACTATGGGTCATTAACCCTTTTAAAATATTATTTCTATGTTCTAAAAATCGTTCTTTTAGACTTCGTTTGGTTCTACCTACGTATTGTTGGCCACATTCGCATTCTAATAAATATACTACAAATATACTACTACATGTGATACACCTCCCTCCACAGCAGTAATTACCTATTCCTCCAAAAGAATAGGTAATTATTGCTGTGGAAGGAGGTGTATCACATGTAAACACATAAATAAAGGAGCCGTGTCTATTAAGTCAAAACATTCAGCTAAATCATATCCGATAAAAGATTTTATCAATTGCAAAACTACATTTGTAGTATACTTATTAGAATGCGAATGTGGCCAACAATACGTAGGTAGAACCAAAAGAAGTCTAAAAGAACGATTTTTAGAACATAGAAATAATATTTTAAAAGGGTTAATGACCCATAGTGTTCCTAGACATTTCTTTTATAAACACAACAAAGATCCAGCCAAATTAAAGATCACAGGAATAGAACACATAGGGCCCAACGAATATGGAGGAGACAGGGTGCTAAGGCTGAGACAACGAGAGACTTTTTGGATACATCAGCTTAGCACCTTGTCTCCAAATGGGCTAAATGAAGAAATTGATATGGCAGCTTTTTTGTAATATAAAATAATTCTTACAATTTTTTAGTACAGATTGATGGAATTGGAGAATTAATCTATACTTAGTTATTTTACAATGTTTTATAACTATGTAATGGTATTGCTTTGCAGTGTTCACAGAGTTTTTAACTAATATAATATAAAATTATTTTAAAGGTACAATAAAATTATGTTTTTACTTTATTCAATATATATTTATGTTTATGTTATTAAAGATTATTCTCTTATCAAGCTACACACTCGCGAGAACACTGTAGATTAATACTAATAGGGCACCGATGTACAGAATTGATCAATTGATGTCAGTAACTAATTGCTTAATGAATTCATGTTTGCTATATAATGTCGTGACTTGAGCAACCAGCAGTGAACGTGCCCCTGAGGAAGAGGACAAGCGTCCTTGAAACGCGTAGGGCGGACATTGCTAAGGTTGCTGCTGTGGCTGGCACTCGGCACTAAGAGAACACAGTGAGCAGGGATCCTGGAGCTCCGTCTTCGGAGAAGAAGCAGGTGACCGCCCATAATCCAACCCCCCGATCGACGTCACGCGCCGACGTCGCGAGTCAGCTGACGCGGAAGCTGAACGGTTGCTGATCGGGACAACGAAGAGGGCTGTGCATCAACGCATCGGAAGAAGCGGAAAACGTCCAGGCACCCCTGTTCCTGCGGTTGTTATTTACACCGAGATGCTTATACCAATTTTTATTCTGTGAGTTTTTATAACCGTTTTAATTTTCCATAAATCTGACAATATTACCCTATGGGCCTTGCGCTTTTTTCTTTTTTCTTTCCCTGTCTATAGCTTTCCCTGGTCCCGAGGTTGGTTCCAGATGAAAAAAGGCTGCATACCTATAGGAGATCAGGCTTGGACTCTGTATTTGGGACCACAAAAAGCAAACTTCATGGACACTAAGTATTTTAATTGATTGTAACAATTGTTTTAATGTTTTGCTGTGTAAATCCCTTGTAACTTATTCTCTCCCTTTGTGTGTTATTTAATACACAAGGAGGCTGATAGGTAAGAGCGCTGGTGGACACATTTGGAGGCAGAGGGGCTCACACCCACCTGCTCACAATTGTGTTATACTTAATTCACATCACCTTAGCAACACTGCAACAGCTGGGCTCTCAACTGAGAGACCCCCTGATGCTCCGCTAGTGGTATGTAGTGGCCTACTTGTAACAACTGTTGCCTATACTCCCTCTGTACCACTAACTGTCTCCTACCAGTCCAAACCTTGTCTGGACCATGAGATTCCGACTCTATACCAGAGCCCACGGTAACATAAGAACTGGCCTGACCCACTGCCTGAGTTAGCCTCAGACACCCGGAGCCTTATGCTCTCCAAGCTGGGATCAGCCTCCACCGTTACCCTAAACTTTTTCCCTAATTTCTGCCACCCACCCTTAGTCTTTAAGTCAGGGGGAATAGAAAAATGTAAAGGAGAAGGTAAGTCAGCACACTGTCGCGACTCAGTCTGGCTTATCTGCCTGGTCTCAGAGACCCCTGGAACTTTTGGTCCGAAATGCAGGGGGACGGCGAGATCTTCAGGTGCAACTCCTGATCTCTGACTCCTGATAATCGCTGCAACAGCAGCCAGTTCTGCCGTAAACACGCATGTAACATGCTCCAGGTCATTGCCAAGGAGGACCTTAGCATCTAACCCGGGCAATACCCCCACCACCCTCATGCCACGTTCGGCACCCCAATCAAAAAAGACCCGAGCAGCTTGTATGGACTGCAATCCCCTATCTGGTATACTGTAAACATCTGCAGCCCCGGTCCGGCGAGCAGATCCTCTGGTCGCACCATAATAGGTTGGACCAGAGTAACAGTGACACCGAAGTCAAGCAAACCAGCTGCTTGGCAAGCTCCAATGGTCACTTGACACAACTGCGCCTGCTGGACATTACTGGATGGCACCTTGACTTGTGCAAACTGATGTCCCGTCTTTTCCGCTGCTGGTCCGCTGGGGGCAAGTGCAGATCTATCCATGGAAGTCCCTCTCTGGGCTGGTTCGACGGCTGTACTTGGCTCCTCTGTGTGTGCCAGTTGCACACGGCCTCGCAACTGGAGAACGTTGCCTCTGATGGGGTTCACTGGACCTTGCACGGTCCTGACAGACTGGATTTAACTGACCAATCTTGTGGGACTGAGAGCACCTCACCTGGATAACCTCTGATAACTTGGGTGCACTTCCAATTGCTGCAGACTTTACAATCCATTGAGGTGCTCTTGGCAGCCCTCCATTCCCAAAGGGCGAGAAGTGCGGCAATTCTGAGTGTAGAGATACCAGTAGCCTCTGTGTCTACTCTGGCTGCACTCCCTATAACCGGCCCCCCACCAATGTCCGTGTTGGTGCCCGCTTCTTCACCTTGTCCCTCCACTACCACAAAGGATGGAATGACCTCCTGCACCCTGGCTGGACTAGTGGGCTCTGCAACTGCAGGTGAGTTTTTGGCTGCCCTGGCCGGTGTGGCCATGCCCTGGGCAACCTCCTCTCCCCAAGAGGCAAGGAGTGTGGCAATTCCAGGTGTGGAGAGTCCGTTAGCCACTGGGGCTACTCCTGCTTCACTCCCTGGAACCAATTCTTCAACAATAGCCATGTTGATGCACGCTCCCTCCCCATGTCCTTGCATCTCCCTAAGGGCTGGAATACTCTCCTGCTCCCTGGGTGGACTAGGGCTCACTGCAACTGCAGCTGAGGATGTCCCATAATTCACATTTCTCATGGAGCAAAGTCTTTGCTCCTCTGTCCGTCGGTAACCTGCAGCTCTGGACTGATACCAGCCTGATGTCTTGTCCATGTTCGCCTGATGGCACTAAACTAAGTGACACTGAGAACCTGCACTTTCACTGCTTTGTAAAACGTGTGTAAGTTACCTTTGGTTTTGAAAGCTCACAATATTCGAGTTTCTTACTACAGTCATGTGAAAAAGAAAGTACACCCTCTTTGAATTTCATGGTTTTACATATCAGGACATAATAACAATCATCTGTTCCTTAGCAGGTCTTAAAATTAAGTAAATACAACCTCAGATGAACAACAACACATGACATATTACACAGTGTCATGATTTATTTAACAAAAATAAAGCCAAAATGGAAAAGCTATGTGTGAAAAACTAAGTACACCCTTACTGCTTCCATAGGAATTAAGATGCTAAGTAGCAGACAGGTGCTGTTAATCAAATGCCCTTGATTAATTGATCATCAGCAAGTGTGACCACCTCTATAAAAGCCAAAGTTTTAGCAGTTTACTGGTCTGGAGCATTCAGGTGTGTTAACACAATGCCAAGGAGGAAAGACATCAGCAATGATCTTAGAGAAGCAATTGTTGCTGCCCATCAATCTGGGAAGGGTTATAAGGCCATTTCCAAACAATTTAAAGTCCATCATTCTACAGTGAGAAAGATTATTCAAAAGTGGAAAACATTCAAGACAGTTGCCAATCTTCCCAGGAGTTAACATCCCACCAAATTCAACCCAAGGTCAGACCGTGCAAAAAAAAGAACATGGCAGCACGGCTTAGGTTTGCAAAGTTGCATCTGAACAAACCACAAGACTTCTGGAACAATGTCCTTTGGACAGACGAGACCAAAGTGGAGATGTTTGGCCATAATACACAGCACCACGTTTGTCGAAAACCAAACACAGCATAACAGCACAAACACCTCATACCAACTGTCAAGCACGGTGGTGGAGAGGTGATGATTTGGACTTGTTTTTGCAGCCACAGGACCTGGAAACCTTGCAGACATTGAGTCGACCATGAACTCCTCTGTATACCAAAGTATTCTAGAGTCAAATGTGAGGCCATCTGTCCGACAGCTAAAGCTTGCCCGAAATTGGGTCATGCAACAGGACAATGATCCCAAGCACACCAGCAAATCAACAACAGAATGGCTGAAAAAGAAAAGAATCAAGGTATTGCAATGGCCCAGTGTCACGCTGTGCTGCCTGCAGACCAGACTAACCCCCAGTACTGAGGTGGAGAGTGAGTAACCATGCAACCGCAGTAGTGAGGGCGTGCCCGGAGTGTGGATTTGGTAGCGTGGCCAAGGCCAGGGGTACAGGGAACTTGTCGTAGTACTTGCCAGATCTGGGCGTCGTGAAGTCCGAAGCCAGGGGTCGAGGGTAGGAGAAGTCCGAGTTATAGGGGTCAATGAGCCGAGTTCGAGGGGTCCGGGAGGTAAGCGAGGTCGAGAGGAATCCGGGGTCGTGGAACCAGAGAGGGTAGGAAGACAAGCCGGTTCGGTAACAAGATCTGTAACGTAAGAGGGAGCTGGGCACAGTATCCAACAGCACAAGGCAAACGAAACTATGCAGAGCGAAGCTGTATTGGAGCCACAGGGGTAATAAAGCGCGGAGAGCCAATCAGAGGAGGGGGCAGGGCAGAGGTGAGCCAAGGAGCCCTTTGAGATAGGGCAGAAGGTGATGAGCAGGTTTTCTGCAGGTGAGCGGCAGGGAGGCGTGAGCCTGAGTCCTAGGACGGCCGGTAAAGTGTATAAATTAAGCTGTGTGACGCGGGCCCTGTAAAAGGAGCGGCCGCGTGTCCCCTGGTAGAGTCGGTGGCGTATGCGGGAGCAGGGGGGGTGCTCCACGACACAGAGCAGGAGCGGAGGATACCGCAGCTACCCGGACAGGTAGGGAAGGGCAGCGCCGAGGGTGGCGTGTGCCCTGATTCCTGACACCCAGTCAAAGTCCAGACCTCAACCCGATTGAAATGCTGTGGCTGGACCTTAAGAGAGCTGTGCATAAACAAACGCCCACAAACCTCAATGAACTGAAGCAACGTTGTAAAGAAGAGTGGGCCAAAATTCCGCCACAACGATGTGAGAGACTGATAAAGTCATACAGAAAACGATTATTTCAAGTTATTGCTGCTAAAGGTGGTTCTACAAGCTATTGTATCATAAACTGTACTTAGTTTTTCACACATGGCTTCTCCATTTTGGCTTTATTTATGTTAAATAAATCATGAAACGGTGTAATATGTCATGAGTTATTGTTCATCTGAGGTTGTATTTACTAATTTTAAGACCTGCTAAGGAACAGTGATTGTTATTATGTCCTGATATGTAAAACCATGGAATTCAAAGAGGGTGTACTTTCTTTTTCACATGACTGTATGTTGTTAGACCCCGCAGGATTTAAAAACATAGGCTCAATGATCCCACACGCTGCCACCAGTAAATAAGCCTGGTTCAGGAGACCAGGTACTTACACATTTAAAACCGGGATCATATCACTGAGCAAAGCCAATAAGTAAAATAAATTGTAATTTATTCAGTAGAAACCAGCAAACACACATTGAATTACAAAAGGCAGAAGAAGATACACTTACTGGAAATCTGGGGTTGACAAACTGACTTTCCTAGTTGAAATAAAGTCTTTAGAACAGTCCAGTGCTGAAGTGGGACTTAGAAAATATTCCTGTTTAAAAAGTCCTGCACCCTTTAACTTTTCAATCTCCGCAAGTCGTCCCTGGGTCCGGTCCAACCCGTTCTTGCCCTTATGGCAAATTGGACTTCTGGAATCACTTGGGAACACAGAACCACATAAGAACACATGGAACACAAAAGAGAGAACAACATCGGGGAGACTTCTGGGATGGCGACTAGCTGTCTTATACACTTTGAGACAGGCAGTCCCACAGTTTGTCCTCCAACCTGTGGCGTGGGAGTTTCATCCCCAACCACTCACACACTTTGCCAGGTTTGTAGAAGCTGGCACCTATGGCTTCAGAACAGTGAGAGAGCATGTGCACAAACAGCCATCTTGCCCACTCACTATTCAAAACACCCCACCGGCTCAGTGCCTCTAAGTGTGGGAAAATTGACAACTGGCCAGAATGGCCTGTAGTTCATCACAGGATTTGGGATACTTAACTCAGCTATCCTGTGTAGAGGGCTTTCACACCTCTGTCAACATATGTGACTTTGATCTAGGGACCTAGGTATAGACTGGATGGCTCCACACCCTATTAGCCATTAGCCGCCCTCTGAGTATTGCAGGACAAAAGATCCTACCTGCTTTAATGCATAAAGTTTAAACATATTTTAAAACACTGCTGCTTAATAAAATATATTTTTATACTCTTCTTTATTAAAATATGCTAAGTCTATTTGGTGTTGGAGACAGAGTGAAAACTGTAACTGTGTTTTTTTCCCACTAGCCATATCTCTGACACTCAATACTGTAAATAAACTTCTTATTTTAATGAAAACCTGCTCAGCCTTATCTTAATAAAACCCTCTCGGTTTTATAAATGACTATGGGGGCTATGCACTAAGCAGTGATAAGTCGTTTTAAGAGCTCAATGTGCTCTGAGAACGTGAAGTTCCGCCGAGCCGCGCAAAGAGGCACTTTACGCTCTAAAATTGACTTTTTCTTGAAATTTTTTCAAAGTCCAGCTTTTATCGTACGATCAGCTGTTTGCGCTGAATCCTGCCCTTCTGCGGGATTCCCTAAGCAACGCAAACTGATCGTACGTGAAAGTTGCGCTGAATAAAGCTCACCAGCTAAAGGCTGGTGATAAAAAAAGCAGGACTTAGAAAAAATTCTTTGTTTACATTTTTGCATGCGCAACACCAATACAACAGGCCGGCGGGTGTCCCCCCCTAACCCCTTAATCACCATAGCGGTTATTAACCACTACAGTCATTAAGGGGTTAACACACCTTCACCCACCACTCGGGAGGCCTACATACCCTCCCCCACTAACCCCCCACCCCGTGAGGCCTAACCACCCTCACCCACTACCCAGCCGGGAGGCCTACCCACATACCCTTGGAGCCAATACTCGCTCCCCCCACCACCAGTACCCACAATAAAAACAATACACTGCCCCACAATAAACAATCATTCTATTTATTAAATACATAACCCACCCCCTGTGCCCCCCCATAAATACATGATTTAATCTTTTACATACAGGGTTCATACCCCAGGCCCACGTGAGTCCCCGGTGGGCCTGACAGGTCACCTCACAGACCTACAGGTTACCAGCAACTTGTTTCATACAGGGTCTGGAGGCCCATGTGGTCTCCGCGGGTCACCGTGGGCCACATTTGGGTCCCCACGGTAGGCCCGTGGATGTCTGGGGGCCCCGGGTCAGACCCACAGGTGTCTGAGGGGCCTCGGGTGGTTCCCACGGGGGTCTGGCGACCCACGGGTGGTCCCTACGGGTCCGCGGTGCCCCCACATATGTGTGGCCACCGGTTCTTCCCCGCAGGTGTCCCCCGTGGAACACGCAGCCTGGTACCCGTGAGAAGCCGAGGATACCTCAGGCGGTCTCCAGAGGTCTCTCGCAGACCTGAGGAACCAACCCTGTATGTAAAAAAAATAAACTGGACCTATACATTCAATACATCAATCCCCCCCATCCCAACACATACACTACAATAATGTGCAAAATAACTATTATCCAGATATGGATAATATATTATTTGCCCATTATGAAACACATAAAACATGCATAAATCAAAACATGAATTCTTAATCTTAAAATCACCACATTGCATGTTACAATAAATCCAGAATCGATTGTAAATATGAACCAACAAACCAGAAGCTACACAAATGTATATGAAATGTCACACAATTGCATTGAGTGTGTACATGATGCAATTAATCTGTGCATCATGTAACACTATGCAAAATATATGTAACAATAAAATACACTATGAACAATGTCCCCTAGCCACCAATGCCATCATGAAAATCAAATAATAAACTAAGCAACATCAATACAATTAGCATCAATCAATTAGTCCATTTCCTCAAACAACTACTAGGGACCACCCGTGGGTCGCCAGACCCCCGTGGGAACCACCCGAGACCCCTCAGACACCTGTGGGTCTGACCCGGGGCCCCCAGATATCCGCGGGCCTACCGTGGGGACCCAATTGTGGCCCACGGTGACCCACGGAGACCACCTGGTGGGCCATGGCGCCTGGCGGGACCCACCAACAGGCCTCCAGACCCTGTATGAAACAAGTTGCTGGTAACCTGTAGGTCTGTGAGGTGACCCGTCAGGCCCACCGGGGACTCACGTGGGCCTGGGGTATGAACCCTGTATGTAAAAGAATAAATCATGTATTTATGGGGGGGCACGGGGTGGGTTATGTATTTAATAAATAGAATGATTGTTTATTGTGGGGCAGTGTATTGTTTTTATTGTGGGTACTGGTGGTGGGGGGAGCGAGTATTGGCTCCAAGGGTATGTGGGTAGGCCTCCCGGCTGGGTAGTGGGTGAGGGTGGTTAGGCCTCAAGGGGTGGGGGGTTAGTGGGGGAGGGTATGTAGGCCTCCCGAGTGGTGGGTGAGGGTGGGTTAACACCTTAATGACTGTAGCGGTTAATAACCGCTATGGTGATTAAGGGGTTAGGGGACATTACATTGGCTATTGTGATTGTTGTGCATGTTTTGCAGCACCGGAGAGGCATGGGCAGGATGAAGATGAGGATGAAGACGGTCTTCATCGTGGGTGCCTGTAAAAGGTAAGTGTCATATATATTGACTATTTATTGTAATTTAGATGTATTTAAAATGGGCAAATGCATTATTATCCATATGTGGATAATAGTTATTTTGCCCATTACTGTATTGTATGTGTTAGGGGGCGGGGGGATGTGTGTTGTATATTGCTATGTTTATTGGGGGCAATTGGCCCCAATAAACATGCTATTGTGCCTTAACCCCTTCATTGCCTTAGCGGTTAGCCGCTAAGGTTATGAAGCTGCTTTAATGTATTTTTATTAATAGTGTGCGGGAGCAGGGGGTCCCCTGAGCTTAACCGCATTGATTTCTGCCTCAGGGACCCCCTGCTTCCCAAGTTACAGGCCCCGATTTGGGGCATCGGAGGCCAGTGTCGCCGCCATCTTTATAGAGCCCACGTCGCGTCTTGGACGCTATAAAGATGGCGGCCACACTGGCCTCCGATGCCCCATACCGGGTCCTGTGACTCGGGAAGCAGGGGGTCTCTGAGGCAGAAATCAATGCGGTTCAGCTCAGGGGACCCCTTGTTCCCGCACACTATTATTAAAATGTACATTAATGCAGCTTCATTACCATAGCGGATAGCCGCTACGGTAATTAATTATTGTTTATTGTTATGTGTGTTTTGACAGTAGTGTAGATGTGTAGGGGGTCTCCCGAGCTGAACCGCATTGGTTTCAGGTCCGAGGACCCCCTACTTCAGGAGATACTGGCCCCTTTATGGGGTGCCGGTATCCCCTGCAGAATGTAAATATCCCGGTCACATGACGCGGAAGCTTTAAAGTGCAGGGGATACCGGCACCCCATAACAGGGCCTGTATCTCGTGAAGTAGGGGGTCCTCGGACCTGAAACCAATGCGGTTCAGCTCAGGAGACCCCCTGCTCATGTACACTATAATTAAAATGTATTTATTTAGTGTACGATCGCTTGTAACAGCCTTGCATGGAGATGGCAAATCTCCATGCAAATGTTACATGCAGCTTTTTTTTCTATCAGCAAGCGTACGGGAAGTTTCAGTGCGCTAGCAGGGGGAAAATACATTGCACGCACGATAAAACAGTTTTGGGCACGTCCGATAGAAAATGGGCTCAGGGCCTTAGTGAATCGCGCCGCCGGCTTGATTTTTTATCGGACGTGCTAATTTTTTTCAGGCCAGCGCGAAAGCTCGGAGCTTAGTGCATAGCCCCCTGTAGCATCCCTGAACCCCCTATACCAGAGTTAGGGTGAACTAGGCAGCCTATCCTGTTATATTAGGGATCCCTTGACTGTTTCAAGTACCCTTTTCCTCCCTGTGCCTCATTTTACCTTTTCTGGTCTGTGCTGAAGCAGCAGGACCTCCTAGTGGTGAGTCGCAAGAACGCTTTTCATGTTAGGGTTTTGCCCGGAGCACTGCACTTCAATGTAGCCGGGAATCTAACCTGAATCCTTGGTACATTTTTGGGTCTCCAGTAACTTTTGAACCCTGCTAAATAGATGCTATCTGAAAGAAGTTTCTCCATCAAACCTACCCTGAAATTCACAGCCTAGAAATCTCCTGGTCCCAGCACCCCAGGAAAGGCGAAACACAGAAAAATCTTTATTGTTGCATAATTTGCACATAGTCACAATAATGCATGCACAATACACTGTTCCAAGAGCTGACCCTCTAGGACCCCCAAAACACAGTTCAGGGGAAACAAAGTAGGCTTTACCTTTAGTATAAAGCCTTGTTACCCCCACACCGTCACAAGTTTACCTCCTTGCTTTGCTCAATCGATCCCGGTATAAAAAGGTGTTGATAGAAGTGGTCTCCCGTGATATAAGATCTATATATGTGTCTGTATATATATTGAGTAAATAGTGGCTCAAATAAGCCTAACCTAATTAGAGTGGCTAAAGTAGTCGATAAAAAAGCAGACCCTAGAATGTAGCCAGCCACAGTAGTGCTAAACGTAAATGTATATGGGACAAATCACTCTTAATGTTGATGTACTGTACTTCTAGAGTGCAGATGGTCAATTAAATGCTGCTGAATACCTATAGAACAATATTTTCTCCTGTGTAATACAGAAATACTACTTACAACTTATAATGATGTACAAATGAGATGTACATCTAAAGAGCTGCTTTCTAAGGCTTGTATTATACTAAGTGCGTGCACGGCAATGAAAAATACCTGTATCCCTATGACAGTTTATTCAATGCCAATGCGCTCACGGCAGACAGCGTTGGCGCGACAGCTATGTGGAAATACAAAGAAATTAGTATTTTCGAGTGGCTGCCATGCCACGTGACACTGTGAGACAATCACGGTGTGGCCTACACTTGTGATGTCATGGCCACGCCTCCTAGTCACGCACGTCATAATTTGTACTATACACATAACGCAAGCACTTTCTGAAATACATACCTAAATCTGGATGCAGATAAAGTTTACTAACTACATAAATGGCTAGTGGTAATAGCGTAAGCAGCTGGACTCTCAATTTCCCATGCTAGTTCTAGCTCCGTCCCCACGTGAAATTATACTGAATGACACTGATTTTATTTTTTTGTTTCAAAGATTTTTATTAGGCATTTATACATTTCACAACATTATAGACATATAAAATATTTTGGCCTAAAACAAGTTTTTCTCATTTTTGTTCATCGGGGAAAAAAGTCTCAACGTTCCCCTGACCCTCCGGGGTCTGCAGGGGCAGCGTGAGTGTAGAAACAGAAAAGGGAGAAATGGGGGGGGGGGGGGGGGGGGGGCATTGCCTCCTTTCTCCTCTGCCTCTATTACTGGGGTCTCTGTTCTATCTAGGCTCCTTTTCTTTTCTTATGAGGTGTTTCAGCGTTGGAGTGCCCTTTGGGTCAACCATGAGTCCCATGTCTTATAGAAAGAGACAGTGGACCTTTTCAAAAAGGCCTGACAGTCTCTCCATTTCCATCACCTCTTGTACCCTTTTTTTTACTGTTTGTTTAGAGGGGGGAGACACCCCCTTCCAGGCGGCCGCCACCGCACATCTAGCCACTGTGAGAATGAAGGAGACTAATTTGCCTGTTGGTCGGTCCAATGTTTCTAAGGGCTTGGCCAGCAGGTAGGTCAGCGGGTCAATGGGTATTGTGAGGTCTGTGACCTCTTCTATTAAATTTTGTATGGTTTCCCAGTATTTCTGAATTTCCGGACATGTCCACCAGATATGGGCCATGTCCCCCTTTTGACCGCAGCCTCTGCAACATAGATCGGAAGCCAGGGGGTAGATTTGATTTATTGTAGCTGGGGTAAGATACCAGCGAAACAATATTTTGTATATATTTTCTTTGATTGTGGTACATATGGAAGTTCCTGAGGCTGTTTCCCAAATACTTTCCCAATCCTCTCGGTCTATAACTATATTCAGTTCTGCTGCCCAATGCAGCATGTATTCGTGGGTGGGGGCTTCTATTGCCCTCTCCAGTTCTGCACAAATTTGCGTTATGAGACCTTTCTGGTGGCCTGTTTCTCTACAGAGCCGCTCAAAACCAGTGAGAGGGGGAAATTCCAGGGTTGGGATAATGTTTGAATAAAGTGTCGGATTTGTAGGTACTTGAAGACGTTCAGCCCTACTATTTCATATTTGGTTTGTATGCTTTGGTAACTCAGGAACTGCCCAAAACTCAAGAGGTCGGCAACCACTCTAATGTTTTTTGTTTTAAATTGATTGAATTGTCTGGGCTCACAGCCAGGTGGGAATTTTGGATTTTTATGGATTGGTGTAAATTGAGAATTAGGTACTGTGAGCTTGAATTTGAATTTGCATTTCATCCAGGTCTCCCATGTGTGTCTCATCGGACCTAATTTGAATTTACTATTCTGCATGTCTTCCCTGCTCAGGGACCAAAGGCAAGTCGGCAGTGAAGACGTCCCGGCATAATACGTTTCTATATCTAGCCAGCAGTATTGGTTTGGGTTAGCGTTCCAGACTACTACCTGTCGCAATTGGGCGGCTTGGTAGTATCTTGTGATGTCTGGGACGCCAAGTCCTCCTCTCCCCCTTGAGGCCAAAAGAACTGTTCTGGTAACTCTGGGTTTTTTACCCTGCCAAATAAAGTTAAAAATTAGTTTTTGAATGTTCTTTAATTCTGAGCCAGGGATGTGGACCGGGAGAGTCTGGAAGTAATATAGTAATCTAGGGAGTATATTCATTTTAACCGAGATCATTCTCCCGATCCATGATATCTGGTATCCTCCCCATTTATCTAGATCTTGTTTGATTTTCCGAAACAGGGCCGGGTAATTCTGTTGGTATAGGGATTGGTAGGTCCTTGATATCTTGACTCCCAGATATTTGATACACGAGGAGCTCCAATGGTAATTAAAGTTTAGTTTGAGGAGTTTCACCTCTGGCTCTGGCAGGCTTAGATTCAGGGCTTCCGATTTGTCATTATTAATTTTGTACCCTGAGATTCTTCCAAAATCCTGGAGTTCTTTTTGAAGGTTGGGTAGGGAGGGTTGGGGTTTGGCGAGAGTTAAAATGACATCATCTGCGAATAGTGATATTTTATGCTGCCTGTGCCCAATTTCTATTCCTTGGATGTCTATATTGGTTCTTATTGCCAATGCCAGGGGTTCTGTGGTTAGTGCGAAGAGGAGAGGGGATAGGGGGCATCCCTGCCGAGTTCCATTCGTGATCTCGAATCTCTGGTTACTGCCTCCTGGTAGTTTTATCGTTGCTGACGGGTTTTGGTATAGTCTACGGACCCCTTCTACATATGCATCTTTGAAGCCAAATTTGCGCATAGTGTGGTCCAGGAATAGCCAATCTATTCTATCGAACGCCTTCTCTGCATCTAGGCTCAAAAGTAATGCTTTGGTTCCTGTGAGGTGGACATGATCAATAATGTTGATTATCTTCCGAGTGTTGTCTGAGGCTTGCCTGCCCGCGACAAATCCTACTTGGTCAATATTTATTAATCACGGTAAGATGGGGTTTAATCTATTTGCAAGTATTTTACTATATAATTTGAGGTCACTGTTGAGAAGGGAGATTGGGCGATAGCTTCCACATTGCATCGGTTCTCTGCCTTCCTTGTGTATAATAGCCAGGTTGGCAAGGGACATTGATGGGGGGATTTGGTTCCCTTCCATAAAATGATTGAATGTTTTTAAGAGATGCGTGGATAGTGTGGGCAAGAATCTCTTGTAATAGATATTGGTGAAACCGTCAGGGCCAGGAGACTTAGTGATTTTTAGTGATTTGACCGCCTCTTCCAGTTCCTCTTTTGAAATCTCAGCATTGAGGACTGTGTTTTCCTCCTCTGTTAATATAGGGAGTTGACATTTGTCTAAATATTGCGTTATTATTTCAGTTGCTATCGGTTCAGGTCGGCCATTTTTAGATCTTAGGTTATAGAGTTCGGTATAGTATTTTGTAAATTCTGCTATTTTGCTGTCACTATATTGTATCTCACCAGACCTACTCTTGATCGCCGTTATTTGGGATCTTTTTTGTACCCCTCTCAGTTTACTTGCTAAGAGTCTGTCGGCCTTGTTAACCTTGTCATAATATTGTTGATTGGTCCATTTGAGGGCCTTCTCAACATCCTCCAGCTGGATTTGTCTAAGTTTTGTTCTGGCTGTTAGCAATGTTTTATATATATTTTTTGAGGGGTTAGCTTTATGGGTTTGTTCTATTGTTTTGATGTTATCTGCGAGCTCCTTGATTAGCTTTTGGCGGACTTTTTTCCTGTGGGACGCGATGGAAATTAATTTCCCTCTAATGGCTGCCTTATGGGCTTCCCATAGGATTGCTGGGGAGGTAACGGATCCTGTGTTAAAAAAGAAATAGTCCTTAAGTGAGGATCTAATCTCCCTTTCTATCTCAGGATGGTTTAGTAATGAGTCATTTAATCTCCAAGAGTAATTTGTTGTTTTTTCGAAGGGGATTGATAGGGACAGGGTGATCGGGGCATGATCAGACCAAGTGATTGGGCCAATATCTGAGCCAATGGTTGCCGCCAACACATTTTTGGTGGCCAAGAAGTAGTCTATTCGAGAGTAAGTCTGGTGAGGTGCTGAGTAAAAGGTATAGTCTCTCTGGCCCTGATGCTGGGATCTCCACACGTCTACCAGTGAGAACTCGCTCAGGATTCCTCTAAACCTTTTCCCTATGATCTGGGAGTGGGTTGTACGAGGCGGACCCATTGTGGTCGATCTGTCCTCGGTGGGGTTTAAGACCATGTTTAGATCTCCTCTCACTATCATCGATGACAGATATCCCGGGTCGACGCCCTCGAGAACAGTTTGTAAGAATTCCGTTTGATTCTCATTAGGGGCGTACACATTAATCAGAGCAATTGCCGAGCCCGCTAGGAGCCATATACCACTAGAAATCTACCCTCTGGGTCCGTTGTTGTTTTGACATGATTGAATGGGGTGGCTTGTCTGATTAGGATAGCCACTCCCCTTTTCTTACTACTGAATGATGCGAAAAAGCACGTTGGGAACACTTTTTTAAATAAATTTGGGGGTCTTGGCATGTGAAGTGGGTTTCCTGTAGGAATACGATGTCACCTCCTGACCTTTTCATATCTTGGAGGGCCAATCTCCTTTTCCTGTTATTTTGGAGGCCTTTTACATTGAGAGAGGTTATCTCAATCGTGGCTAGGTTAGCCATTTGGTCTCTTTATTATATAGAACCATAGAACCTCTCCTTTCCCACTGGGGAGGTCGTGATTCAGTAGCTCAGAGCCTAGTTTGTGCCCCAGCAGACATGTAGGATGGACACACTTTTTGTTCGGGTCAGGTATGGTGGGCCGAGGAGGCGGGGGAGGGAAGGGAGTAGAGAAGGATAGGGCAAAGGTCTGCTGGGACAGGGTCAGCAGATGGAGAATAGTAGAAATGAGGTCTGCCATAGACATTAACAAGGTGTTGCCAGTCCTGTGGGCGACCGGCATTTGGGCTAAGAGGCCCTTCAGGGGTGGTTCCGGCGTCAGCGGCCGGTGGGCGTCAGAGGGGTCCAGACTCTCTAATAAATTTACTTAACACTCTTTCCCCTATCCCATATATTACCATGCAGTTTCTTTAATGCTATCTCTTAAGAAGAGAGGAGGGGGAAGGAGGAGGAGGGGGTTTGGGGAGGGGTGGTGGTTGGGGAGGGAGGGGGAGGCCTGGGAACCTTATTCTACTGCAATATCTACAGTGGGACTTGTAGTGTATGGATCATTATTCACCGGTAAAGCAATATTTGCATTGAAAACTGAATACAGCAACCTGGTAACTGGAATGATCATACTTATTCCATGGGTTAACCTAACAGCTTTAGTTGATTAGGGCAGCACTCTCTGGAGCGGAGACTGTGCGTTACTACTAGTCTAACTACCCTGTTTGAGGGGTCCCTTTGAGGGGATGAGGGGGTGGAGGGGGTAATCGGAGGAGGGGGGGGAGGGGGGGAGGATGGGGGAGAGGGAGGGGAGGGGAAGGGGGGAGCGGAGGGGGGAGGTCAGAGTCACATTTCAAGCCTTGGGGTGTACCCTTGGTGTACAGTCTTGCACTATTGACGGGTTTTAAACATTTTGATAACCAGTGAGTGTATCTTCAGTCACTCTGCGTAAAGGATTCATCTGTTGAGTACTTTTTCCGCTGACATACAGTAACAGGCGGATGGTATTATGGGCAACCTTGATAATGGGGGTGTGGAGGGGGAGAGGAAAGGGTGGGGAGGGAGAAGGAAGGGAGGGGGGGGGAAGAAAAAGAGGGGGGGGGAAAGGGGGGAAAGAAAAAGGGGGGGAAGGGAGGGGGAAAGGGGAAGGGAGGGGGAGGGGGGGGAGGGAGGAGGCGTGGAGGTCAAAGTCACATTTCAAACTTTGGGGTATACATTTGGTGTACAGTCTTGCACTATTGACGGGTTTTAAACATTTTGATAACCAGTGAGTGTATCTTCAGCAGTCACTCTGCATAATGGTTTCATCTGAGTACTTTCTCCGCTGACATAACAGGCGGATGGTATTATGGGCAACCTTGATAATAGGGGTGTGAAGGGGGAAAGGGAAGGGTGGGGAGGGAGAGGGAAGGGAGGTGGGGAAGGGGGGGAGGGGGGGAGGGGGGACAAAGGGTGGGAGAGGGGGAAAGGGGGGGGAGGGAGGGAGGGAGAGGGGGGGAGGTCAAAGTCACATTTCAAACCTTTTAGTATACATTCAGTGTGCAATCTTGTACTATTGACGTGTTTTAAACATTTTGGGGTGGGGGGGGAATGGGGTGGCAAATGAAACATGGCAACTTAACACTATATATACACACTCTTGAACATGGGCTATGATTTATAACTTAAATCACCTAGACCAACAAAAACATTTTGGCTGCACCTGGTAGCGGGCGGCTCAGCGTCCAAGGCTCCGATCATCCCTGATCATAGAAGTCGGAGGGCCCCGTGTGGTTCGGGGTCCGATGACCCGTTAACATACATGCGGGTCACTGGGGATAAACTAGGAGTCTCCGCTCCCTCCCCCCTCCCCTCCGTCGGAAGGGACATAATACCGGGAAGCTGGAGCAACCGGGGGAAGGAGGGACGGAGATACAGAGCTGCGGCGAGACAGAAGAACGGAGGGACGTAGGGACGGAGTCAGGCCTCCCCTCCGGTCCTGAGAGTGGGAAGATCAGCGATCCTGCGGCTCGGGTGGCCCCACCCATGGCGCTGAACCGCGCGGGTGCTCGATCTCTCAGTTGATGAGCGGGACTCCTCAGGAACCATCGCGGGAACAGGTGACATGTGGCTTCACGCGGGGGAGATATCCTGCTTCGGCATCAAGGGGAGGTAGGCGGCTAGTCCTCCGGCGGGACTTAAACCCGGCGAGGGGCTCTTTTTTTTTTTTCAACTTAAAATTTTTTATTTTGAATTGTGTGAGTACATACATGTCATGCATTCATGATAAACATTGGAGGGAAGCGTGCCTCCTGCAATTGGAAAACATGCATCATGTGTAGTATCTGTGTACTTTGGACAGACGGGGAGACAGACAGACTAACCGACAAACTACATATAGCTCCCAGCCGGGAGGGGGAAATGGGGGGGGAGGGGGGGTGGGAAGGGGTCTCCGACCGAGGTTCCGCTTCTAAACGTGCGACCGCTGGCTCTCTGCAATTAAGAAAACCGATAGTCCGGCGGGCAACCGGTGTACCCCACACTCTCTGTCCATCCATGAACTGTGTGTGCTCTTGGACCGTCGGGGTGTCTTAGGGCCTCTTTAAGGGAGAATGCACTTTACATCTATCAATGCCAAATCGTGGCCCTATCTACCCCCTGTATGTCTGTCTGTGCCAACCATGGTGACCAGACTTTTAGGAAATTTGTGCCAGTGTCATTGACCAGACTCGTCAATTTCTCCATCTGGCAAACTGACCAAATTCGGTTCCTGATCTTTGTGATTATTGGGATTTCATTTTGTTTCCAACGTGCTTCAATCTCCCCCCTCACCGCCGTTGCGAAATGAACCGCCAGTTTGTTTGCTCCCCTGGAGAGACCTTTTTGCGGCCTGTTCAAAAGGAACCGTCATGGGTCGACGGGGGTGGATGTGCCGAGGATCCTATTCAGCCAATCATTAACTGAATCCCAGACCGGCGTAAGTTTGGGGCAAGACCACAGCATGTGGAGCAAGTCTGCTTGTTGTCCGCATTGTCTTGGGCACAATGGGGAGTAGCTGGGCAGAAATTTAGCTAATTTAGTGGGGGTGTGGTACCATCTCATCATAACTTTATATGCATTCTCCCTCAAAGTCGTGCACATTGAGCTTTTTGACGTCGCCGTCACAATTTTTGTCCATTCCTCTACATCAATTTCCTCCCCTAAGTCCTTTTCCCATTTAATCATATACCCCGTTTTGTCCGTCACTGTCTTACTACAACCGATTACTTCCCCGTACATCTGCGATGTGAGTCCCTCGGTGGATGTCCCCGAACGACAGAGCTTTTCAAAATTCGTCATTGGTATGTGGGGCTGCACTGATTGATAAAACGCTCTGAGCTGGAGGTATCTAAAGAACTCGGCGTTGGGAATTTTTTGGTATTCTTTAAGTAAATCGAATGATTGAACGCCTCGTTTTCCTCCCAGATCTATTAGCCTGTTAATTTTTGCTTTTTTTCCAGATAGAGAAGTCTGCGCTGGTCCGGCCCGGAGCAAAGAGTGGGTTATCCCAAAGTGGGGTCATACCTGACGCTTTATGGGTCAGACTGCATCTCATACGTGTGGCCTCCCAGATCGAGATCGAGTTGTTCATGGAGGATAGCGGCAGTTTGGCACTAGTCCGTGCCTTTTTGGGGAGCCAGATTACATGTTCCAGAGCCACAGGGGAGCAGAGCTCCTTTTCTAGGGCGACCCATCTTTTTGAGTCTGGATTCGTGTGCCATTGCACGATTTGGCATAATTGCGCCGCTTTGTAGTAGGACAACAAACAAGGTACCGCCAGCCCTCCTGCTTCCGTTCGTTTACGCATAATTTGTTTTCCCACCCTCGCTTTCTTGCCTCCCCAGATAAATTTATCTATAGCTGATTGAAGTGAGAGGACATCCTTCAATCCTATCGGCACTGGGAGGGTCTGGAATAGGTATAGGATGCGTGGAAGCAGGTTCATCTTAACGCAGTGGATCTTTCCGATCCATGATATATTGTGGGTGGACCATCTTTTGAGGTCCCCTCTCAAAGTCTGTGTCAATTTGTGATAGTTTGCCTGATATAGCATATCATACGCCTTGGTGACGTTGATCCCCAGGTATCTAATGTTTTTCGGTTGCCAATTAAAATTAAAATTTAAGGCGATCAGCTTCTCCATGTGCGTGGGGAGATTAATATTCATGGCATCAGATTTGGACTGGTTTATTTTGAATCCAGAGATCCTGTTGAATCTCCCCAGCAGGTCAAAAAGATTTGGCAGAGAGGTAAGGGGTCTAGATATAGTCAGGAACACGTCATCCGCATAGAGTGCCACCTTATGCGACTGGTTTCCAATGTCTATACCCGTAATGTCTTTGCTCTCGCGTATGTGGGCGGCTAGTGGCTCCATACACAACGCAAAGAGGAGGGGGGAGAGCGGGCAGCCCTGTCGTGTTCCGCTCTTAATTTGGAAGGGGTCCGAGACGAACCCCTGGTGGGTAACCCTTGCCAACGGATTCTCGTAAAGGGCGAAAATTGCTTTTGTTAGTTTCTCTCCCATCCCAAACGCTCCAAGCGTGGCCTCAAGGTATGGCCAGTCTATCCTATCAAATGCTTTTTCTGCATCCAGACTGAGCGCCATAACTGGTATTGATCTGGCATTGGCTATTTCTAACAGATCAATGATTCGTCGAGTATTGTCTGAAGACTGTCGACCCGGGACAAACCCGACTTGATCTGGGTGCACCAGTCTGGGTAGGATGAGACCCAATCTATTGGCCAGGAGTTTGGCATAAATTTTAATGTCCGAATTAATCAGGGATATTGGTCTGTAGCTTTTGCAGTCCAACGGGTCTTTTCCCTGTTTATGTATTACCGAGATGGACGCTTGGAGCATTTGTTGGGGGAAAGGGGTGCCTCCCAGTACTTGATTAAACATGTTGCGAAGGAACGGGGTTAAGAATTTTCCGAATTTCTTATAGTAGAGATTCGAGAAGCCGTCGGGACCCGGGGCTTTAGAGGGTTTTAGGTGTTTGATAACCTCCAATATTTCCTCCGTTGTAAAGTCACTACCCATTGCCTCTCTGTCTAACCTACTCAGGCCCGGTAGATTCGAGCCCTTCAAGAAATCTTTCAGGGCTTTGTCCGTGCCAGCCGAATGGGCTACTTTATCCCCATCGTATAATTTCGCGTAGTATGTTTTGAACTCCGCTACAATGTTTTGCGGGTTGGCCGTGATGTTGCCTGACTCCAGCCGTAGGGCCTGGATATTATAGTTACTGGTTTTAGCGCTGATCATATTAGCCAGCAGGGTATCTGGTTTGTTTGCTTTTTCAAAGAATCTTCTCTTAGTCCAACTCAACGACTTCTCCGCCTGGGAGGCCAGAAGTAGATTTAGTTTAGTCTGAGCGTCGCCAATCTGTTGGCGGGTGGCAGGGTCTGGGGCGATTTTATATTTATCCCAAAGTGTCTTTAGCTCTGCGTGTTCCCTCTTAATTTTAGCGTTGCTCTCTTTTTTCTTACGGGCCGCAATACTAATCAGGTTCCCTCTTATTGTTGCTTTGTGTGCCTCCCAGAGGGTTATGTGAGAGCTAACGCTTCCTTTGTTTTCTCTAAAGAATGTTTGGATTTCATCTCCAATCCTGATCTGTAGATCCGGGATTTTTAGAAGGGATTCATTTAATTTCCAGTTTGCTCCAGGCCTGTCCAGTCCTATCTGTGTGCACCGTAGCTCTATTGGTGCGTGATCGGAGCACGAAATATCGTGGATTCCCGCATGGGCGATCTTTGGGACCAGTCTACTAGAGACAAAGAAGTAATCGATTCTACTAAATGAGTCGTGTGGGTGTGAGTAGAACGTATAGTTTCTAGTGAGGGGGTGGAGTTCCCTCCAAATGTCGACCAGCTGTAGATCGCGCAGTCCCTGTTCGAGGGCCCTGGTTCCAGGATCCGTTCGGCCTCTGTAGGGCCCTGAGCGATCTAGGGCTGCGTTTGATACCGTGTTAAAGTCTCCCCCTATAATTAATGCGCCTTTAGCGTGTTTGCGGATAGTTTCAAAGGATGAGACGAAGAAGGCCGGGTCCTTTCCATTGGGGGCATATATTACGGCGATTGTGAGCGGTTGCTGGTTAATGGACCCTGTGAGTAGCAGGAACCTACCCTCCTTGTCCTTCTTCACCTCATCTACCACCAGTCCCACCCTATTATGTATCAGTATCGCTACTCCACGTTTTTTTACCCTTGCGGACGCTAGGTAGACTTGTCTAAATTGCTTATCAAAATATTTGGGGAAACTGGTGGTACTGAAGTGTGTTTCCTGTAGCAGCACAATGTCCGCACCCTTACGTTTATAGTCGGTGAGCGCTATTTTCCGCTTACGCGGGCAATTCAGCCCCTTGGCGTTGTGTGAGATAAATGTTAGTGACATGAGGTGCGT
Source organism: Ascaphus truei (assembly GCF_040206685.1). Taxonomy (NCBI): domain Eukaryota; kingdom Metazoa; phylum Chordata; class Amphibia; order Anura; family Ascaphidae; genus Ascaphus; species Ascaphus truei. The sequence goes on along the minus strand of NC_134486.1, from coordinate 412,087,422 downwards.
GTGTTCTCACCTCTTGTCCTGAGTGTCTTCAGATGGGGTGTCCGGTACCCCGCGGGAGCACTCGGCCTCTCTGCAGTGCACAGCGGTGCGCTCAATGGCAGCGGGTTGCCTCTCCGGCCGGAGGGGGGGAAGGGTAGGGGGAAGACATATGGGACAAAGGACACATATAGGGAAAAAAACAACAGTGATATGAACAACCATGTGTGTGAGGCAATAATGGTCCCAGACCACCACCCCCACCTTGCCTTCGGGTAGGTGGAACTCCTCCCGCGCCCCTGGCTCTCTCCTCCCCTCCACAGGGCTCCTCCGCTCCACCCTCTCCCAAGGACTTTCTCGGCTACCTGGGCATCCGCCCTGGCCCGAGTCTGTAGACGCACAGCGACGGCCAGACTGAAGCCTCCGCCGGCAAACAAATGTTACCATGATGTACGTGGTATCTCTTGCCATGAGCTATCCTCTAGCACTTTTAAAGAACTGACTCTATCTTCAAAACCCCCCCCCCCAACTTATTCGCGTTCCTAACTGCGGAACCTAGCTTACCTCCAGCTCCCCTCCCTCCCTAAAGCTAACTCGGAATCCCTCCCCAAGCTTTTGTTCGGTCTTCCTTGACCTCTTATTTTGCCGCCCACTGTCCCCTTTTGGGGCCTTGTAATTGTGTTCATTCTGAAGTCAGCATGCGATCTTTCTATGCCTAACTCCCAACCCCCCACTTCTCCTTTTCCCCCCCCCTTCCTCTCCTCCTTTCCCCCCTCTCTACTCTTCCCTTCCCCCCCCTCTTCTCTTCCTGTCCCTCCCCTCTTCCTCTCCCTTCCCCCCCCCTCACCTCCTCCGTTCCCCCTCTTCTCCTTCTTCTCCCTCCTCTCCACCTCCTTCCCCTCTCTCTCCCCCTTCCCCCTCTTTCCCCCTTCTTCTCCCCTCCCTCTCTTCCTCCTTGCTCTCTCCCCCATCTTTCCTCCCTTCTCCCTCTCCTGTCCTCCCTTCTCCCCCTTCTACCTTCCCTTCTCCCCCTTCTACTCTCCCTTCTTCCATTCCCCGTCTGATGTGGTCCCGTGCCACTCATCGTCTCTGGCATCCTCCTCATTGGGCCTCTCCCTCGCTCCTCCCGGCCTCCGTAGGCTTGCGCTGTGGCTCCTCCCCCTTTGGTCGGTGTCGCCGCCATCTTGGAGGGTCCCGTTTGTCTCCCCGCAGGTCTTCTCGCAGGGTTTTGCCGTTACTTCCCAGTGACGTCATCAGGTCCCGCCCTCAGCTAGTTAGTCAGTCGGAGAGGAAACAAGATGGCCGCCAGACGTGGAACACTGCTGCTGGGCTGCGGAGGCGGCTTGGAGGTAAGTGCAACTTGGAGCAACCAATTCCCCAGGCGGCTCTCAACGTTAGAGCCTTAACACTGCAAACTTTGTTAACTTTGGCGATGTCTAGTGAGCCGGATTACCCTTTTGTCATGGGTAAATATAGTCCTTTAACGATTTAGGTTTATTTTTGTTGTCAGTTGTCATCTTTGGCACCAGCCCTCCTCACTTAGGGCTCCGAGGCTGTCGGCTCCTGTTAGCTTTCCCAGCTTCCCGCCATGTTGGGTCTGGGGTTGCATGTTCAATAGCCGCCTCTGCAGGGGCTTTATCCTGCAGCCCGAGTTTGGCCAAGAAACTCCCCCCTTCCTCTAGCTGCCGCAGGGTGTGTGGGACGCCATTGCGGATCACCATTAGGCCAAACGGGTATAACCAGCGGTAGCGGACCCCCTCATCCCGTAGTACCTTTGTGATGGGTGTAATTTTTTTCCGTTTGAGGAGGGTAATGGGGGAAATGTCCTGAAAGACCTGCATCTTGTGGCCTTCAAATAGTGCCTCATTTCGGGTCAGCTGACAGAAGGACTCTTTGGTCCTGAAGAAATGGAACCGTGCTATGATGTCGCGGGGGGGGGTCTCCTGGCTGTGGCCTCGAGCGCAGGGCTCTATGGCACCTGTCCAGATGGGTGTCACGCTCCGACTTTTCAGGCATAAGCTGCTGGAGCCATCTGGTCACGAAATCCTCCGGATCCGTCTCTTCCTCCCTGACCCCCCGGATCCGCACATTGTTTCGGCGGTCACGATTGTCCGCGTCCTCCTGTCGGTCGGCGAGGTCCCGCACCTCCTCTTTCAGTTGGGCAAATTTTTTCTCCGCTTTCTGTTGGGCCTTAATGGAGGAGTCGAGTTTCCTTTCAAGGGAGTCTGTTCTGATCCCTATGCTGCCCAAGTCCGCCCGCAGAGCGGTCAATTCAGACTGAAAGCAGCGTTTTATGTCCATGCAAAACTCCCTCATGTCCCGTCGGCGCATTATCTGATCATCCATTGCGTGATCAGCCCCGTCCTCTCCTTCAGACTCGGAGCCACTGTGTATAGGCCCCTCGTGTGTTTTGGCGCGGCCCGCTTCACCCTTGGCAAAGTAGTCGGTTAAGACCGACGAGGTCCGCTTCGAGCGCGTTGCCCTTGACATCCCTGCAGCTTCAGATGACTATGGGAGCTTTTCTGTGGGTTTCGGTGAGATTTATGTGCTATTTTTATTGATTTTCGTGCCGGCTGTGAACGGAGCTAATTACTCACACGTCCATGCAGCCAGCCGTCGCGCATCCGCCTCCGGCGAGGGGCTCTTTAAGGTAAGTGGTGGTGTTTTCCTTTTTGTAGATCGATGTATGGAGCTTGGGTGGTTACCGCAGCGGCCATTATTTGTCTTTAGAGTGATGGGCCGCAATTCTTTCGGAGGTTCGAGGTGGGTCTCCTGCGGTTCCCTCCGAGGTCGGGTGGGTCGATAACCATGATTGTGGTGGCGTTAAACCCAGCGCCCAGGCGAAGGGAGCCATGTCCCCGGGGTATTTCAGAGACAGGTATTTTCCATTTTTGTTGACCGTGAGTCTGAAAGGGAAACCCCATCGATACTTGATCCCCTTCTCACGTAGCAGGCTAGTCAGTGGTTTGAGCTCACGTATGCGGTCCCTTGTTACCTTCGAGAGGTCAATGTAAACCTGAAGGATTTCATTTTGGAAGTTTATTTCGTCCAGGTCCCGACAGGCCGTGATAATCTTTTCTTTTGTGGTGTAATTGTGCATTTTTATTATAATGTCTCTTCTCCGCTTGGGATCATCAGACTTAGGTCCCAGGGCACGATGGGCCCTGTCGATCTCGACCTCACTTTCCTCCAGCTCCCCGCAGACCGAGGTGAAGAACTCCAGGAGATAGGGACGGAGGTGCTCTTGTAGAATTGATTCAGGGACGTTCCGGACGCGTATATTTTGGCGCCGGTCCCGATTTTCCTGCTCCTCCATTCCTTCCTTAAGGAGGGTAATCTCCTCTCCCAGGCGGACAATCTCCTCTTCTGCTTCGCTCTGACGTTGCAGGGATTCAGTGAGCTTGTTCTCTAGGGTAGTTGTTTTTTCAGTTAGCCCCGAGATTTCCTTTCTGATGTCGCTCACTGCTGTCCTGAGTTCCGTTTGGAAAGAAGATTGAAGTGTTGCTGACATTGTTGTGAGCAGCTCCTCGAGGTATGATCGGGTTATAGGGTGTTCAGGGCTTGTTGGGGGGTGCTCTTTCGGCTGGGTTTTTTTCCCTGTTTGCACCGAGGTGCCATAAGGCTCGGCGCAATCTTGGAGATCCATCGTGCTCTCTTTAGCCCATTGAGATGGTGAGAAGTATTTTGTCACTCCCTGATTGCCCGTTTATTTTGTTTTGGACATTGCCTCTCGGTTAACCTTTCAGGGGAGACAAATAAAATCCGGCAGTTTTGGGGGGAAGTGTGGTTTATTATATGAATTTGCCTGCGGGTCTCTGGAGCTCCTCTTTTACCCGTCCATGTCGAGTGACGTCACCGGAAGTCCCCGACACTGATTTTATTTATAGGTTCAGTATACTGTACAGTTGTATATACAGTATTTTATTATATTCCTTATTACACATTGTTTGAACTAATGTCATTTACACCTATATTATACCAATTATTATTTATTATCTTATTATATTTCAGGGGAGCGCAAACTTTTGGAGCTGCGCCCCCTGCCTGCTCCCCCTTGCTCTCGCGCCCCCCTACCTGGTTTGGAGGCGTGACGTCACGTGACCCCGCTGCCATGGAAACAGAAGTGTGACGTCACTCCGCATGACGGCGCGGCGTCATTTGACAACACGTTGCCATGGCGATGCATCAACAATGCGTCTGAACCCTGGTAAGTGAGTTGCAGAGGCCTCACGCGATCCCCCGGCATTTAATTTAAATGCCTCGGGAAGAGCACAGGGCCCCTGCAACCGTCCGCGCCCCCCCAAACAAATCTGGCAAACCTCCCCCCCCCACCCCATCCCACACTTTGCGCACCGCTGTTATAATTTACTAAAAATATTTAGTGTACACACATGAATAGAGGTACAGTTTCTTTGGGACTATTCTCTCTTTGTTGTATTATTATTAGTATTATTATTATTATTATTATCATCACCTAATTACAAGTAGAAAAGCAGATCAGACGATGTTATTAGCTAAATCTGAGATTGAAGGACAATCTTTCTTTTGTACTTACTACAAAATCTCATTAGGATATCAGCAAACATTTTATTTAGACATTTTAGCTGAATACAAGCTCTCTAGGCAATATTCAAGAAAAGTATATGGTGACACCAAGAACTCAACATTTAAGTGATATAACATTGCATGGTTTTTTTTAGGAGCCAGAGTAAGCATTGAGGGAGCTGTTGAGTTGAAGAAAGTTGAATCCATCAACTTCTCTAAATTGCAATCCTATGAAGAAATAAAGGCAGCCATTTCAAACCCTGAAATTGTCCTTCAGCTTGAGGGAGCTCTTATGGTCTGGTATAAACAGATTGAACAGGTAAAGTAACAAAAGCATCCTAGTATTAAATATGGCAATGTAGAATATTGCTTTTTGGTTTGTTTAAAGAAGGAATGGGGAAGAAAAAAACCATTGTAATATAATTGTATATGTATTTAACATTATACCTCAGTGAAACAATAAAAACGTAAACAATTGACATTTTTAGCATTTGTAATAGCAAATCTTTAGCTTTTGCATCATATGTGATTTTAATGTTAATGTAAGAATTGCCTTTTAACTGCTTACATAACCACAATACAATTAGAAGGCTACTCAGAGGCCTGATTGTAGCCATTGAATTATAAGCCCTATAAAGTAGATGTCAAATGTGTTTCATGTAACTCATTGGTTACAAGATGTACATTTATGGACTAATCTTCTTCTGAGTTGACACCCAAATACTGTAGCTTTTGGATGTTCAGAAATATGATATGCTTCTTTACTTGAACTTGTGGTGTTTGATTTTGCTACCACAAGCTCTAGGATACACAGAAAGATGTAATAAAGGATGGGGTTAGAGATAAATTAGGTGATACAGTATTTAGTGCTCATTCAGATTGCGCTTGAGGGTGGCGCCGCTTCATAGTCGGCAAAAACTGAAAGCCTAGTCTAACCCCCCAATGTGCATTTAGGGGGTTAAGGGCCCTAAAGTGTTAACGGCATGGGTGGTTGCAAAGTATTGTGCCCTTTCCCACATTTGTTGCAAAGTAGCTCCCCAGAGGCCTAGCCACGCCCACATTCTGTATGATGTTTAGTCTGCCATCTGGGTCAGTGTAACTAAGCAACATCCAAACCCCTCCACCTATATCCAGGAGGATGGTGACATCACAGAAGGGTATTAATAGAGCTGCAGAAGCTTCCAGGCCCTTGGGTTCCTGGAAGACAACAGGAGGAGAGGAGCCTTATGTATGCAGTGTCTGTCTTTGTATGTGTAACTACTGTATATGTTAGTGAGCATGGTCACCTTTATTACTTTTCAGTTAGGGAAAAGAGTCCCTTACTAAAAAGGGCCACTTACAGTATAATGGGGGTTAGGTCTATTTTGTTCTGGTTTACTTCGCCGGCCAATCAGTTCAACGGCAATCCTACTTGGTTTCCAGAACCAAATAGGTCAAAAAGAAACCAGACAAATAAATCTTAATATATAAATTCGAAAGTTGTGGGGTTGCAACGACATCTGGCCAATCAGATTGGGTTGAAACGACATGTGGTGAATCTGATTTGTCCAGCCTCTGACCCAACTGCCACCTCACCCAACTGCCACACACACACGCACACACACCACCACCACACACACACCACCTCCCGCCCAAACCGCCGCCTCACACCCCTGCGCCTCCAGCCTCCCCTCCACACAGCACTACACACCACCTCCCGCCTCCCCTCCCTCACCCCGGTGCCTCCCGCCGCAACCGGCCGGGACCAAGCGGCGGAACGGACGGCCGGGAGGGGGCAGCCCAACCCCCCTCACACGTACCACTCACACGTATCATACCACGGAACTGCGGGGGGGCGGGGCCTGTGCCCGAGAAAGGCGCCGCACGGAACTGCGGGGGGCGGGGCCTGTGCCCGAGAAAGGTGCCGCACAGAACTGCGGGGGGCGGGGCCTGCGCCCGAGAAAGGCGCCGTGCGGGGGGCGGGGCCTGCGCCCGAGAAGGGCGCCGCCGCACGGTACTGAGACGTGTGTGTGTGTCTGACAGTCTGTGTGTGTGTGTGACAGTGTGTGTGTGATACTGTGTGTGTGTGTGTGATACTGTGTGTGTCACACTGTGTCCCCCCCTCCTGTCTACTGTCCCCCCCCTCCTGTCCACTGTCCCCCCCTCCTGTCCACTGTCCCCCTCTTCCTGTCCACTCTCCCCCCCTCCTGTCCTCTGTCCCCCCTCTCCTGTCCACTGTCCCCTCCCCTCCTGTCCACTGTCGCCCCCCTCCTGTCCACTGTCCCCCCTCCCTCCTGTCCACTGTCCCCCCCTCCTGTCCACTGTCCCCCCCTCCTGTCCACTGTCCCCCCCTCCTGTCCACTGCCCCCCCTCCTGTCCACTGCCCCCCCCTCCTGTCCACTGTCCCCCCTCCTGTCCACTGCCCCCCCTCCTGTGCACTGTCCCCCCTCCTGTCCACTGTCCCCTCCTCCTGTCCACTGCCCCCCCCCTCCTGTCCACTGTCCCCCCTCCTGTCCACTGCCCCCCCCTCCTATGCACTGTCCCCCCTCCTGTCCACTGTCCCCTCCTCCTGTCCACTGTCCCCCCCTCTCCTGTCCACTGTCCCCATCCCTCCTGTCCACTGTCCCCCCCTCCTTTCCACTGTCCCCCCCTACTGTCCACTGTCCCCCCCCCTCCTGTCCACTGCCCCCCCCTCCTGTCCACTGTCCCCCCCCTTCCTGTCCACTGTCCCCCCCCTCCTGTCCACTGTCCGTCCCTCCCCTCTGGGGGGGGGAGAGAGAACGGAGAAATAGGGGGAGAGAAGGGAGCGGGAAATTTTACTCACGGGCAACGCCGGGTCTCTCAGCTAGTACAAAAATAAACCAATAGCAAGTGCACTGTAAAATAAAATAAAAAGCAGAACCAACCCAGTGGACTCAGCATACATGTACTCTGCTTGGATACGGGAGCTTACAAGCGCCCGGAGAATCGCCACAATGTTCATTGGGATCTCCCCCTCCCAACTCTGCTTCCTGGTCATATAAATGGCTAGCTTAGCCAATGCCAGGAGCAGGTTGATGAGGAGATCCCTAGGCTTATTGTCATCCTACCCTCACTAAAGAGGAGGTGCATGACACTCACACAGGGATTCTTCGAGAAGGGCTCCTGAGTGTCGGGGGACTTGCCTACAGATAAGCCCAAACAGCACAATCGCAAGCCAGAGTAGGGACTAACAGAGACTTGCACAGAATGATAGGAAGATGGGATCCTTGATAGAAGGTGCACCCCTGCATAGAGTCCTGGTAGGCTGCTTGAAAGACTCAGATCACCAGTAAGGGATAGACATTAATCCACTAAATGTGGGAGTTAGGTGACAAGCCATGTGTCTCCCTGGGCAGAATGTGTGATTTCAGTGAATAAAGAACTTGTTTGTCTAATAAAGTTCCTGGCGCCCTTTATTACATCTACCGGTTCAACACAAAACCTGCATGGATGTCCACACCATGAGAAAGTAACACCTTCACCTATTCACACCAGCTCAACGTAACACACTCCAATGGGCCAGGCAAGGAATGATTACACTAACATTATCCAGTGTGACGGTGAGGGGGTAACCAGGCTCAATAATAAAGGTTAAGCCCACTTTGTTACCCGTGATTGAAGGTCCTAGAGAGTCAGCTCTTGGACCTGACTGTCATATGTGCATCACTGTGACTGTGTGTAAATGATGCGACAATACAGTATTTTTGTGTTTTTACCTTTCCAGGAGTGCTAGCTAGAGGAGCTTGCTAGGCTGTGAGTTTTAGGGTGGGTTTTGCGGAGAAACTTCTTTCAGATTGTGGCTATGTAGCGGGGTTCCCAAGTTATGGGATACCCCAAATATGTACCCGGGAATCAGGTAAGATTCTCGGGCACATTGAAGCCCAGTGCTCTGGCAAAATTCTACCCTGGGAACGTTCTTGCGACTCACCGCCAGGGTCCCCTGTTTCAGCACAAACAGGAAAAGTAAAAAGGGCATCAGGGATCAAGGTATCCTCAGAATGGTCCAGGCCTGTCTGATCCAGTGAGAGATACTGAAATGCTGAGGGAGAAATACTGCTATAAGACCCTGGCTCCCTCCTCACTATGCAGTCTCTATCGTCCCTCGATCACGGCTTGAACCTCGACCTCTCGGACCTCTGGTATCCTCGACCCCTGGCTATGGCAACCACCACAATTCTTCTATCTCCGGATCCGAGCCCCAGTGCAGACATCAGTCTTTCTTTACACCACTGCACGGAGGAGGAGTCCCACTTCTGCCCAGCATCCAGCTACAGAGGGGACACAAAAGTACAGACACCATCTACAGGGAAGAAAAGACACCTCTACAAGTGTGCACTCACACTAGTCCGTGTGAGTGAAAATTATTTTATTATATCACCCATTACCCCCTTACCTAGGGTTATTACAGATTACATCATTGATGTATATTTGTAAATGACCTAATTGGTTGGCTTTCAGTGAGAGAGATCCAGGTATTAGACCTCCGTTAGGGAGTTCTATACCTAAACACCATCCAACAAGGACCGATAAAAGAGAGGAGACACAAGGGACAATATAACATCCGCAGAGAAGAAAAGATACCCTTATAGGAGTACACCCACACTAGCCCGTGTGAGTGATTGCAGTTTTACTGCTTATTGTCAGTCATCCTGCCTCTCCCCACTTCCAGCCACCACAGCCTCTGATTACATATTTTATGCTCAAACACTGCTTTGATCTAATTGGCTTCTTTCTGTGAGAGGGAGACCTCTGCAAGGAACAAGAAGGGACCGAGGCAAGAGCCACTAGGATTCCCCCAACCCAAGAAGAGACGACCACAAGAGAAACAGGAAGAAATCCACATCGGAAGGAAGAAAGAGAAGGAAAATAAACCTTGATGCACCAGTACTTGCACAAAGCCGTGTAAGTAACATTCTATTATTCTAATAGACTTTTACACCAGTATCCTCCCACCACCCTCCAGACCATCCATTTGGGTATACTATACCCTATCGGACCCCTGTCAGGAGTTACCACCATCCGCCACTTGTACTGCATTATCCCTCACCCTGTGCTCCCCCATTCTTTTTTTGTGTTCTAAAAGGCAGAGGTGCCAGGTTGGCTCATGCCCCTTGGCAGAATCAAAATCAGTGCCCGCCCGGCTTCAGTATACCGACAACTTGGTGATAGGCTGGCAGGAAATTTCCCACGCACTGATTGGCTGTAGTGTTTTCTGAATTGGACTCCAAAACCTATAAGAAACCTTGCAGCTAATCAGGACCTCAGATTCCAAGCGCCAAACCATCATCGGCAAATTCAAGATACGAAAAAGATGCTCTGCGAGAAATAGACGCAAGTCGGCTTCAGAGACTTTCAACTGAAGACTTTCTAAGTCCCGCTTTTCAGGGGCTAAGTTCTGAAAATGGGATATAGCGGTCACGGCTGGTATTGCATGCCGAATTGCGTTCCAGGACTTTCGTGAGTACCTCCCGGTTATTGGAAAGGGCTCATACAGACTTTAGTTGCTAACATTTCGTTCCAAGAAAGTTTGTTTCGTTCCCAGTAAGTGTGTTTTCAGTGCAAATTGTGTTACATTGTGTGTATGTCTCTTCGTGGAATAAATTACAGTTTATTTTACCTCCTTGTATTGCTAAATCAAATGATCCTGGTATAAAAGGTGTTAATATCCCTGGTCTCCCGTGACACCCAGGAACTTCCTAGATGCTAGGATCAGAAAGTGAAGAAACACTGTGTGCTATAGATAAAAAGTGTCCCTAATGAGTTTTTTTGCCATCTACCAAAACATAAAACTTGACTGAAAATCAGCTTGAAAAGTTAGAGTTACATACTTGATCATGGCGATTACCATAGCATGGATGAACCTGGAGGGTAATTATAGAGATCCACCCTACTCTACATGGTTTATTTTGTAGGATGAAGGGGATGGAGGCTTCATGGTCACCCTTTCTAAATATCTTGAAAATGTAACCAGACATACACAATTATGGTAAGCTCTGAACCAAACACCCACCACATCAAATATATTTGTGTAAAAAGGACACACATTGGGTGTGACCAAATGTATACAACAAAAGACAAAAACAAAACAATGCCACATCCAATATGGCAACGTATATAGTTAAATACAATTTTTTATTATTTAACTGTATAATTTGTCATATTGGATGTAGCATTGTTTTTTGTTTGTCTTGAAAATGTAATGCTGTAATTACCAAGGTGAAAGGAATCAATCCTTCTATTGATTTTGGAGGGTTGCATCTGTTATTAATTACAGTAGATGTTTCGTGTTCACGTGTATATTAATCATAGTCCATAGCTGAGAATGCAGTCTCTATTCACAGAGTACTTCCTCTGGGTTATACTAAATTTATAATAGTTCACAATTTGTAGATTTGTTAAAATGAGTATCTGCAAGTATACTATAACAGTAGTTTTTTCTAAGGCTACAAATATTGTGTTATTTTTATGCTGAATTGAAGAGTGTAAGAAAATGTATTATACATTTGAGTGGGTTTTCTTAATGTCCAGTAAAAAGTATTACTTGCAAAATATCTTTAACTTTGAAAAACCAAAGGATCCAGTATAAGAAAAGTCATATACATTTTTGTTTGCATACAGGTTTTGATTGAAAGTGAACAGATGAGAAAAGAAGCTGATGATTCAGGTCCTCTAACTGAACTGGAACACTGGAAGCGAATGTCTGCTAAATTCAATTTTCTAATTGAGCAGATTAAGGGATCAAACTGTAGAGCAGTTATTAATGCGTTAAACATGTCTCGTTCCAAAGTGCTTAAGGTACACAGTTAGGAAAATACAAATATTTAATGACAGAAATCTATTTCTATTGTAGAATTTTAATTAAAAATAATAAAGGAATATTTTTCTTATATATGTAATATATTTTCCTTTCGACGATGCTACTTGCTTTGTTTAAAGAAATTACAAAAATGTATAGCCTGCAGATATTATAATCCGTTGATTGCACCAATGAATATCCTGTTCTTTGTACAAGTAAATTATGAGCAACATAGCTGTTCCTACTGTACTTGCAAATTTGTTTAAAAAATAAATAAATATGCAAGAGACAGAGAGCCTTTTGTATCCAAGGATTAATGCACTTAAAAGTTTCTGTTTTGAAAATTACACTAAGATAAACAACTTAAGTCACATGCTTAAGGCTGGTTAATGGGACAAAATAATAAAACATAGGTTTGAAAAAATTAATGAAATGAGAGTATTTTAATATATTCAATGATATGATAAGGAAGTATGCATAAAGATGCAGGACGCAGACACCTTTAGCACCCAGTAGCAACGTTAGCCCAAATGTGCTGTTCTCGCTCTTCTAACCCCAGGAAATCTCACACTCTCGCAGATTTCCTTCACTACAAATTTATGCTATCCTGTTTCAATTCTGCCCTCTCTCAGGCTAAACAAACCAACTTTTCTTCACTTATCAAGATGCTCAAGTCTAACCCACACCGACTCTTCTCTGTCTTTGACTCCCTACTCAGACCACACTCATCTGCCTCTTCTTCCTCCTCCATCTCACTTCAGGACTTTGCTGATTATTTCAAGGAAAAGGGGGAATCCACATGTCAGGACATCCCCTTTGTATCCTCCTCCCATCCTGCACCTCTTCCTACCTAACTCTCCTCCTGCCTTCCTTGACTCTTTTTTCTGCTGTGACAGAGGAGGATGTATCATTGCTGATTTCCTCTTCTCCCTCTAGCATCTGCCCTCTTGACCCCACTCCATCCCATCTCTTAAAACCTCTTCCTCTTGTACAGTTTGAGAGGCCCCCTCTCTGGAAATCTATAAAAACAGTTTCAAGACCTACCTGTTTACCCAGGCATTTAATTAATAAACCAGAACTTGTCCGGCATTTAATGCCTCCAGTACCATTCAATCATGTATTGTATCTTTACTTGTGTTAGGTCTCGTTTAAAATCTTAATTTTTTCTTTTTCCAACTGAAGCGCTTTGAGTACCATTGGGAGAAAATCACTACATAAATAAAGTTATTATTACCATATGTGCACCCACTTCGGCAGCACCAGGGCTCACCCCTTTTAGGGGTCCATCCTCCATGCGCCGGAACACTGTTACAGCACTTATTTTAGCAGCTGCAACATCGCTCTGGCATTAGCCGGTGCCGCCGTAAGGAGCCCACCAATGTGGTTCTAACACCTAAGATAGGCCATACTGGACCCAACTTCTGCAATCACCGCATGGGTGGTCTCCTACGTCTGCCTATGCTTAAGGACCTGCTTCACAGGTAGGGCCCCGGGAGGAGATGCAGTACTTGTTTTTTTTTTTACTGGTGACTTGTTCTGCTCCTGCCGTGAAGTTTCTGGGATGGCTCAAGGTGTTCATTGGACAGTTTGCTGTCTGCAATACATTCAGTAACTGGTTTGTTAAGAGCAGCATTTCTCTTTATAAGATATTAAGGTTACACAAAATAGAAATATTTTACATGAATGTATCATATCTATAGAATTTTATAACTGGGCTATGTTTTCTTCCATTAGATGTGGAAAGTATTAGATGCCAGAATTACAGATGCAGCTAATGAATCAAAGGATAATGTCAAATATTTGTATACCCTTGAACAAGTGTGTCAGCCACTTTATACTTGTGACTTGGTAAGTGTGTTTTTTTATAGCTCTTAGGTGATTTATACAAAACGTATGTTTATAACCATCAATTATTTTATGGGGAGTGGTCCATATTCACTAAGGTTCTCTAGCATAGATTTTGTAGTAACCGTCTTCTCCATTGTACTGTAGCTACTTATTTCTAAAATGTTAGGCCGCGCTTATAGTGCCGGCGATGCGATGTCGGCGAAAAACAAAAGCATTGCCGCTGCCGCGTGCGCTTATAGTGAACGCGACGTCGCCAAAAGCCGCCGCCGGCACAATTTGATTTTTCGGGTGCCGTCGCGTCACGTGACGGCACTTGATCAAATCAAATTGCGGGAATCCCGCGATGCTGCCGACCGGCGAATGTATTGGGTAGGTGGGTTTTTTGTATGCATTTGGGGGGGTTGTATATATTTGAGGGGGTGGGGTTTTTTTGCATTGGGGGTGGGAAGTTTTGTGGTATATATCTTGTGGGTGGGAATTGTGTGGGGGGGAGGGAATGAGTGAGCTTGGGGTAATTGACGGAGGGAGAGGAGAGAGGGGTGAGTGTGAAAAGAGGGAGTTAGGCTGTGTCCATATAGCCTCAGCCCGCGCTCCCCCGCGCTAACGTTGAGGCTCGTCTGCCCGGAAAGCAGTGATCCCATGGACTGGCAGGCGATCAAGCGTGCACGTTCAGGAGGCGGGGCAGTGACGTCGCTAGGCCAATAGCCCGCGACGCGTCAACATCATGGCGCCGACGTCACGGCGCTTTGACGTTGACGCTGCTTTGCTGTGATTGGAGGTTTTCAGCCGACAGCGTGCTGAAAAACAGCATTGGCTGTCGGCTGAAAAACCCAACTCCTCAGCACGCCTGCGGACGCTCCCGTGAGCCCCCTCTCAAGACATCCTCATTGAGGATGCCGGGGCTCAGCTGCTTGTCCTTCCATGGACGCAGCCTAAGAGTGAGAAGCAGGGAAGAGAAATACATTCGAGAGTGAGACGGGAGGGAGAGAAATACATGGGGAGTGGGCTTGTGAGGTATGAAATGGGGGGCCCTGCTTAAAATGTTTGTTCCGGGCCCCACGATTTCTGTTGGCGGCCCTGGCCCAATGCTACATCCAACATGACAAAAATACACAGTATATTAGTATTTTATCTGGTAGTGTTAGGACTTGCGAACAGGTGTCTGCCTTGTCATGGCTCACAAGCTTACAATGCTTTGGCCAAAGGGTTAAACTAAATTACCCTTTTTCAAGAGAATATATAAGTATTTTACTGTCATGTTGGATGTAGCATTGGGCTTCTCTTTCGTCTGTTGTATACATATGCCAAGTACCGGGCGGGTGGAAGAGAAGGTGGATGCCTCGGTTAGGACTGTTCAAAAAACAGCCAAGAAACAGAGCAAGTTACAAGCACAGGTGTCCGAGCTGGCGGAGAGACAGGAGGATGCGGAATACCGCGAACGCCGCAACAATGTCAGGGTGCGGTGCCTATCTGAAGCTGTGACAGTCTGGGACTTTGAGGGGCAAACGCTGCAGATCTTCCAGGATCTCTCCCCTGTCACACTGGCGCAAAGGCACAAGCTGCAGCCAATAACGAAGCTCCTAAGGGACAGGGCCATCAGATATAGATGGACTTTCCCATTCAGTCTTCTGTAAATGCATTTTTATTGCATTGTATTCTGATATTAATATGTATCAGCTCCAGAGATCCACGGCATCAATCTGAGGCAGGAAAATGCATTTTTTCCCTAAGTCCTCTCTCGCTGCCTTCTCAGCAGATACTCCCCAGCTTCATGCCAACTTTTCCTGGTGTGAGGATTTTGGGTGAAACTCGCCATTCTAGAGCTGCGATTAGCCTCGATAAACTAATCGAGGCTACTAGAATTTCACGAGTTTCAGAACCTGCCGATAAGTGGCTTATCGCCATTTGCCCGGTAATGTGTTTTGGACGAGAGACAAAATTTGACGATTCATGCATTTATCGCCCACTTATCGAGGCTTACAGAATAGCTGTAGGTATTTTTGCCGAAAAGGCCTCGTTAAGTGGCTTATCGAGGTTTATAGAATAGGCCCCAGTGTCTCCAGACACTTTAAAACATGTCATGGACAGAATCCATCTTCTTTTCAGTATAAGGGTATTCAAACTGTTCCAATAGACAGGAGGGGAGGTGATAGAAGAAAGGCACTCTCCAAACAGGAGAGTTATTGGATTTTTCAATTTAATTCTATGATACCCATGGGATTCAATGAGGATATACTGTAGACATTATCTCTCTCTATTGAATCTCAAGCCCATTTGGTTCTATAGTCAGTTTCCCTTGATGTGGTGGTGCAGTCCCTCTTCCTACAACCTATATATTCTGGTTCTCGTCCTCTCATGCTCCCTCCTACAAGGGTTGTGTGTTGATATAAATTGTACTCATAAAAAAGATTAGGATGTTAGCGCTGTTTTAATTTATATGTCCCAAATTATATGTCCCAGTAAACATGTACTAATATATATTTTTTTCTTTATCCTTTTTCTTCTCTCCCATTTTTTATTCAGTGTGGAATATTATGCATTACAGTACTTAATATGTTGATAGGATTTAAAAAACATTAAATAAATATGTGTATGTTTTTTTTGGACAGGTAGAACTGTGTCCAATCCACTTTCCTCAAAATTGATTATGCATTATGTGATTGGTTATGCCATCAACCAACAAGGTGCTTTTGTAATCAAACCTGTACATCTGTTTTTGCCCAATCTCCTATCAGGAAGGGGTTTAAATAGCACACTTCTTTTACAATCAATCCCTGATGAAGTAGCACAGCTACGAAACGCGTTAGATAAGATTGTGTGCTATTGTCCTATTTGAGCTTGCTTTCTAGAACACCTCTTTATTAAAATTGTAAGAATTGATAACATCTTAAAGAATTCAAAAAAAGGCTTTCCTCCTCTTCTGCTGCACTGCAAGTATTTGCCTATTTGAGACCAGGAGTGAGTGTCCTTTTCAGCAGAGCTGGATTCTTCTTTTAGAACGGGACTGTTACTGCTATTACAACTGGTAGCGGGTGCTGTCCCTACCGGGCTTGATGTTCATGTATATCTGCCAAGAGAATTATGGGCGAATTCGGCCCAGGGCAGAAGGTCCGGCCAATTATCCTGGATGTCGGAAATAAAACAATGCAGATACTGCTCCAGAGTTTGATTCGTTCTCTTCGTCTGACCGTTTGTCTGTGGATGGTACCCTGATAAAAAGTGTAAGGAGATGCCCAACCTTTGAGAGAAAGAGCGCTAGAATCTGGAAATGAATTGTGCTCCCCCCTTCTGAAACAATGGTCTGAGGAACCCAATGTAGGCGAAAAATCTCCTGAGCAAAGATATCTGCGAGGTTGGAGGAGTTATGAAGTACCTTTAATGGGATAAAATGTGTCTGCTATCCGATGCGATCGACGATGACGAGAATAGTGTTCATCCCCTTGGAAGGGGGTAGATCTACTATGAAGTGCATTGACAAATGGTTCCAAGGACTGTCCGGAATAGGGAGTGGCTGTAGAAGTCCCAGGGGTCTGCTTCACGGCATTTTTTTTTTCCCCCAACCATTTTTATTAGGCGTTGCTAAAATTTACAGACATTGCAATACAAATATAACCTAATACAAGAAAGGTTTTTTTTTTTTGGAATGGATAGTTACCGTTGGGGGACGGGGGGGGGTTACACCAGGACCACGTTATGATCCAGAGATCAAGAGAGAGTAGAAAAAGAGTAGGAGAGAAGAGGGGAGGGGGGAGGAAGGGAGAAGGAAGAACTGGGGAGGGGGGTGAAGGAAGGGGAGGACCCCCCCTCCCGGCCGCCAGAACTCCTTCATCTACGTTCATGAGCTTTTCTTTGTTAATTTTACCGATTTAAAAATGAAATTTAGTCAAAGCTAATGAGACAGCCAGGGCTCCCAGGTTTTGTAGAAGCTTTCTGAACGTTTAAGAAGGCCGTCAGCCTTTCCATAAACATGACCTCGTTTAGTCTATTCTTTACATTTTGTTTTGTGGGGGGAGACACCTTCTTCTAAGAGGACGCAACTGAGCATCTTGCCGCTATATGAATTAAAGAGGTTTAATTTCCATACTGGGCGATCGATTTATTCTATTGGTCTGCCCAGTAGGAAGGTCAGTGGATCAATTATTAAAGCTTGTATAATGAACTAAAAATTTTGAATTTCTGGACATAGCCACCAAATATGGGCCATATCCCCTCTTTGTCCACAGCCTCTCAAGCATAGATCAAAAGCCAGGGGGTAGATTTGTTTTAATTTCGCCGGAGTAAGATACCAGTGATACATTATCTTATATATATTATCCTTAATTGTGGTACTGATGCAGCGACCGTTATTCGAACACATCATGGTGCCGATTTTGAGTTCTCTGCTGTTCCCCACACAGCATGAACGCGGCCAATCGCCCCAGGCACCCGCGCTTATCGCGGATGTTTTGTTTAAATTTCATGGATTCTGTTTCTTCGTTTGCAATAAAATGGATGAATTGTAATGTGTACAGTACTGTGCTACTGTGTCAATTTCATGTTTTTAAAAGCCAGAAAACTAAAATTCGTTTTTCTGCACTTGCCGCGCTCACGTCTTAGTGCGGGAAGGCTGGAATTTATCCTGCGGTTTCAAATAGGGATTCGATGTACATGACACGTGAAGTGTTCGAATAACGTTCGCTGCATCAGTACATATGGAAGTTCCTGGTGCAGAGTCCCGTATTTCTTCCCAGTCCTATCTGTCAATAACCATATTCAATTCCGCTGCCCATTTGAGCATATAATCATGTGCAGGGGGGTTCTCTGGGTTCTCCATCCCAGCGTAAATTTTTGTTATTAGACCTTTTTGATGCGTGCCTATCTGGCACAACTTCTCAAACTTTGTGAGAGGGGGAAATTTTAACGTTGGGGACATTTTTTGCAGGAAGTGCCGAATTTGGAGATATTTGAACGTATCCAGTTCTGGAGCGTCGAATTTGTTGCGTAATTCTTGGAAGCTCAGTAGCCTTCCATCGCTCAACAGCTCTGATCCCCTTTGATTTGAATTGATCAAAATGTTTTGGCTCGCATCCGGGGGGGAACTTAGGTTTGTTGTAAATTGGGGTGAGCTGTGAACCGGATGATGAAAGCTGGAATTTAATTTGAGCTTTTAGCCATACTTCCCAGGTGTGATTCATCGCACCTAGCTCAAATTTGTGCGCCGCCATATCCCCTCTATCCATACACCAAAGAAAAGCTGGCAGAGAAAGCGTTTTAGAGTACTGAGACTCAATTTCTTGCCAACGGTGCTTGTCTGGGTCCGAGTTCCACATAACTGCCTGTCTTAATTGGGCTGCTTCATAATATTTTGAGACATGTAGGACTCCTGGGACTCCCATGCCACCCCCTACCCTTGACGACATTAGATCTGATCTTGTTATGGGTACACATGGCACATGCTTGGACGAACTCTTTGATGTCTGCCTGCATACCTGGCCACCAAAAGGTTCGCTGTACGAGGTCGGTGATCCTACGAACACCTGGGTGTCCAGACGATTTAGAGGAGTGACACCACTCAAGGACCCTTTTTAAGTATAGAGGTTAGTATAGAGGTGCGGTGAAGAGGCGGCCCTCCGGGACTTTGAAGCCCTCTGGGAGGTGGGATTGATCCAGACGGATCTGGTCCATAACATCAGAGGAGTTGGCAGAGATAATGAATTTAGAAAGGAGCACTGTCTCCAGTAACTCTTCGGACTTATCCTCAGCGAGGAACTGTCGAGAGTGAGCATCTGCCTTGAGGTTCTTGCACCCTGGAACAAAAGGGATGATGTAATTGAAGTGGGAGAAGAAGAGCGACCAAGGAAATAAAGGACATTTTTATGGTCGGTTAATATTGTAATGGGATTTTCCATGCCCCCCCCGAGAGGTGTCTCCATTTCTTGAGAGCAAGCTTGATTGCCAATAGTTCCCGGTTCCCCACATCATAATTTCGCTCAGCTGAAGAGAATTTTTTTGAAAAAAATGCGCATAGATGTAGTCGAGCCAGGGTCAGAGGAGGAGAGGTACGGAACATAGCAGGTACTATTCGCTGTGTCTGGGTTTGGAGAGAGCAGAATCGTCTTAGTCCGTTTTGCCGAGCTCAGATTTGGAGAGAGAGGACTCATCGAGGGAAGCTGGGTCGGTACACAGGAAGATCAGGAGCAAGACAAGGCAACAAAAGACAGGGGTGCCCAATGCTACATCCAATTGACAAAACATATATGGTAATAAGTATAAAGTTTAAATACTTCAATAATAATAATAATAATTAATTGGTTATTTAGTTAAACCCTTTGGCCAAAGCGTCGTAAGCCTGCATACCAAACGTCAAGGTATAACCAAAAATGCAGGTCCTACACTACACTGTGAACCCTTCCTTTTACCTCTGTATGAGGGGAAAGAACCATAGTAGGTCCTGTCCTTGCAGCAAAGTGAAAAGACCTCCCAAGTTTAAGGGATCGGGGGACACGCGCCTTACAGCGGGTCCCCGTCACCCCGGCTCCCAGTACTGCCGCTCGTCCCAGGCCCCCTCCCCGTCAGCTCCTTACCCGCTCAGGTCGGAAGCCACGCCACTCCTCCGCGGCACATGCCTCCGCCCACACACTGCAGGGGCGCGCGCGTGGGAGTGTTACAGGGCGTGCGCACACCCGTCCTCTTCTACACTCCTCCGCATGCCTTGGCTCCACCTCCCAGCAGCTGGAGGCTATTTCCACTAGAGAACACTACACCAGGCATCCTAACCTATCCCTGGGACCGCTCAGTCAAGCCCTCGCTCCGCCTCTTGCTCCCATTGGTTCTCCGGCATTTATAGTTCCTGTCTGCCCTCTCCTTCCTCGCTCTGCATAGTTTTCCGAGCACGCCCTCACTGCTGTGGGTGCCTGTTATACCTTTACCCACCTCAGTATTGGGGACTGGCCAGGTCTGCGGGCAGTCAAGCGTTACATTATGCAGAGCCCACCAAATGCAGACCCCCCTGAGGTGGGCCAGGATGTGTCCATGGATCACTGGCAATTCCTGAGCGATCAAGTCACGGCCGTGGCACAGCAGCTTTCAAACCTTTCCCTTTGGGACCCTCCAGCTGCACCGTCCCCTCCTGCCCCAGTACCTATGGGCGTATCGTAGCCACGTATCCCACCACCCAACCGGTATGCTGGAGACCCCTTACTTGCCGGTGATTCTTGAACCAATGTGACGTCCAGTTCGAGATGTCCCCGTCTCGGTTTCCCACAGATCGCTCTAACGTGGCCTATATCTACGCCCTACTGACGGGCGATGCTCTCGCTTGGGCTTCGCCTCTCTGGGAACACAGATCTGAAATAACGCAGGATTACCCCAGATTTCGGCGAGAGTTCCAGCAGGTCTTTGATACGCCAGCGCGTAGGGAAACTGACGCTTCTTCCTTGTTTCATCTCTCCGAGGGTCGCAGGTCGGCTGCAAGATATACGGTGGAGTTCTGCACAATCGCTGCGGAGACTCGGTGGAATGATGAAGCCCTTTCCGCGGCATACTGGCAGGGATTGTCCGAATCCCTCAAAGACGATCTGGCAGCTCACGCTCGTCCCTCATCTTTAGAGGATCTCATTACCCTCAGCATCCTGATGGACCAGCGCATTCAAGAGAGACGCCAGGAGCGCCAGCGTCCCCGATTTATGCCGCCCACGCCTGCTTCTCCTAGGTCTCCTCCCTTGGCCTTTCCAGTGTTGGACACGACTGAACCGAACACTGCCGCCTGAAACCGGGAAACGAGAACGCCCAGTAAAGGTTGAGGGTTTTTTACTGGGTACCATCTCTCCTTGCCCCTCTCCTCCCAAAGAGCTCCCGAAGAGAATTATTTTGCCTATAACCCTCGAGGGTTCCAATGTCCGGGTAGCGGTGGCAGCATTCATCGACTCCGGGTCTGGTGGCAACTTCCTGGATCACGACTATGCCTGCAACAACCAAATTCCGTTTATCAAGAAGAAGTCACCCATCGGCCTTGAGGCCATTGACGGCCGACCTCACCAACCAGCGTTCATTATATGGGAATCTGTTCCCCTCACACCACTGCGGACGGTCACACTGAGGTCATCATCTTCGATGTCTTCCACTCACCTACAGTCCAGGTCATTTTGGGATTGCCGTGGCTCCAGCTTCACAACCCGTGTGTCGATTGGACGGACGAATTGCCGATCCAGTGGGGTCCTACCATGAAGGAGGCTGTCATACCCCCCCGTTACCGTGCTCGCTGGCCTCGACACTTCGTTACCACCTCTCTCCACCCTCCTGAAGTATTCCGTGATTTTTTGGATGTCTTCAACAAGACCCAGGCTGAGGTCTTACCGCCTCATCGTTCGTATGACTGCGCCATAGAATTAATTCCCTAAGTCTAAATCATATCCCCTCTCCGTGTCCGAGACCGAGGCTATGACGACTTACATCCAGGAGAATCTCAAGAGAGGTTTTATTCGGAACTCCACTTCCCTGGCCGGAGCTGGGTTCTTCTTCGTGAAAAAGAAGGATGGCTCCTTAAGACCCTGTATCGACTTTCGTGGGCTTAACAAGATCACAGTTAAACACCGGTACCCCCTTCCTCTAATTTCGGAACTCATTGACCGGCTCCAAGGAGCTTCTGTATTCTCCAAACTTGACCTGAGAGGAGCTTACAATCTAATCCGAATACGCGAGGGTGACGAGTGGAAGACTGCATTCAACACACGCACGGGCCTTTATGACTATCTAGTGATGCCGTTCAGCCTCTGCAATGCCCCAGCTGTCTTCCAAGAATTTATGAATGACATCTTCCGGGACATTTTGGGTATTTTCGTCATAGTATACCTAGACGACATCCTAATTTTCTCCAAAAACCTTGAGGATCACATTCATCACATCAGGGTGGTCCTCGCTCGGCTTCGCGCAAATAGCCTCTACGCGAAGATGAAGAAATGTCTCTTCCACCGATCATCCACAGCCTTCCTAGGCTATATAATTTCCGACAAAGGCTTCACCATGGATCCTGAGAAATTGAAGGCTGTTCTAGAT
The DNA here is from genome assembly GCF_040206685.1 of Ascaphus truei. Lineage (NCBI taxonomy): Eukaryota > Metazoa > Chordata > Amphibia > Anura > Ascaphidae > Ascaphus > Ascaphus truei. The sequence continues at coordinate 412,065,224 of NC_134486.1, read as the reverse complement.
TGGCCGTTACCGAACTCCCTAAAAGCCGTCCATCGTTTCCTTGGGTTCTCAAACTACTATCGGAAATTCATCCGTAATTTTTCCACTATTGCTCTACCCATTACCGCTCTTACCAAGAAGGGGGCTGACCCACCAGCATGGTCCCTTGATGCCATCAAAGCCTTCGAGTTTCTCAAAAGAGCCTTCGTCTCTGCACCCATCCTTCATCACCCGGACACATCTCTTCCCTTCACCCTTGAAGTTGATGCTTCTGATATCGGAGCCGGGGCAGTAGTCTTGCAAAGGTCCTCACCTCAAGAAAAACTCCATCCTTGTGGGTTCTTTTCAAGGACAGTCTCTTCGGCCGAGAGAAATTATGATGTCGGGAACCGAGAACTCTTGGCTATCAAGTTAGCCTTGCAAGAATGGAGACACCTCCTCGAGGGTACCAAAGAGTCAGTGGCAATTCTCACCAATCACAAAAACTTATTGTACATTGAGGGGGCTCGTCGTCTGGGATCCCGTCAAGCACGTTGGGCACTTTTTTTCCCCGATTCAATTACACGATTTCGTATATTCCGGGTACCAAGAATATCAAGGCCGACGCACTTTCTCGCCAGTTCTCTACTGAGGAAGGATCTAATGAATGTTCGGAGACCATTCTGCCTGCAAAATACATAATTTCTGCCAATACTTTCGATATCTTGGATGAGATCACCAAAGCCCAGGCTCATATCCTGTTACGCCGGAGTAGCCTGCAGACCAGACCTGTCCCTAGAACTGAGGTAGCAGGTATGAATACACACACCGACAGAGCGAGGGACGTGTCCGGGTTGTGGTATTAGATGGTGCCAGGCCAGATGGGGGGTATTGCGTGAATACTTGCCGGTACCGTTATTTCCAGAAGAATGGTCGTTGCCGTTGCCGAGATCAGGGGTAGGAGAAGTATGGAATGATCGAGATGAGTGCCGAGGTCGAAGGGAGCCAGAAGGTACGTAAACAGGAACAATCCGAAGTCGAGAGCCAAAGGGGGTAGTCTGCCAAGCCGCGTCAAAACTGAGAGAATCAAAGAATAAGCACTGTGAAACACCCATACAAAAACTATGACGAGCGAGGAAGCACAGAACAGAGAGGGTATATAAAGCTGGAACAGCCAACCAGGAGAGGGGGTGTTCCTGGAGGAGCTCAGGGAACTTCAGCGCATTGGATGCTGTTCTTAGAGCCCAGGTGACACTCAGCAAGAGCCAAATTGTAACCGTGCGGTGTTTGGGGGCGGTGCCTGAGCGGGGATAAGTTCAGGGGCTGTTGTGTGTGCATTGTAAGTCCGATGTGCGCATGAGAGGAAGCAACGTGACGTGCGCGCGGGGCAGCGATTCCGTGCCGACGGCTGCGGCGCAGAGCATGGAGGAAGTACCTCGTGGAGCGCCCACCATGCCGAGGGGTACGCGATGCAGCTGAAGGGGGCTTGCATGGTTGTAGTGGAAGGGTCTGAGCAGTATAAGGAGAGAGCCGTGAGCTCCTCCTGTGGCGCTGTGTGCTCACATTCCTAACATATCCCTAGGAGATTAAAGGTGCCAGAAGGACGTCTGTACGCTGCTCCACGTTTTTGCCACAAGATCCTGGAGTGGGGGCATTCTTCCAGATCTGCGGGCCATCCGGGCTTCAAAAGGAGAGTGGAAAGAATCAAACGGACCTTTTGGTGGCCTATTACGGGCAAAGACATTTTTGATTTCACGAGAGCTTGTCCGGTGTGCGCTCAGAGCAAGTCCGCCCGATACAAACCATCTGGGCTTCTCCTGCCCCTTCCTATCCCTGAACGGCCTTGGAAACATATATCCATGGACTTTATTGTGGAACTCACATCTTCTAAAGGGATGAATATGATCCTTGTAGTAGTGGACAGATTTTCCAAGCACACGCACTTTGTACCCCTCAAGGGTCTTCCCAATTCGGCTACCTTGGCCGACATATTTTCTAAAGAGATTTTCAGGCTACACGGGATTCCACTCACCATTGCCTCGGACAGGGGCACACAATTCATTTCTAAGTTTTGGCGAGCTTTCTCTCAGAGACTTGGCATATCTGTCCTCTTCTCCTCGGGTTATCACCCACAGACCAACGGCCAGATGGAGAGAATGAACCAGACCTTGGAGCAGTATCTTAGATGTTTCGTGTCGGAATTTCAAGACAACTGGGTAGATCTATTACCCTGGACGGAGTTCGCGATTAATTCGCTGAGGAATTAATCCACGCAAGAGTCGCCTTTCTTCATTAATTATGGGTTCCACCCTAGCAGTCTTCCTCTCTCTTCCTTTCCATCTGGTGTACCGGCAGCAGATATCCAAGTTTCTAATTTACAAGTCTCCTGTAAAAGGATCCAAAAAGCCTTGCAAGGGGCCGTCCAAAAACAAAAGGCCCAAGCAGATCGGCGACGTCAGGTGGCACCGGAGTATAAACCTGGAGACAGAGTCTGGCTTTCCTCTAAAAATGTCAAGCTTAAAACTCCTTCTCAGAAGCTGGCGCCCAGATTCTTGGGTCCCTTCAAGGTCCTCGAACGGATCAATCCGGTAGCGTATCGGCTTTCGCTACCTTCCACCATGAGGATACCCTCAGTGTTCCACGTTTCCCTCCTGAAACCCTTCTTCCAAAATGTACATTTTCCGGACCGTCCTCATAGACCCAACCCCGTCGTGATACAGGGGCAACAAGAATTTGAAGTCCAGTCCATTCTCGATTCACGACTTTCCAGGGGCAAACTTCAATTCCTCGTTCATTGGAATATGGTCCGGAGGAATGTTCTTGGGTACCTTGTCGTCACATTCACGCCCCAGCTCTACTTTAACAATTTCGTCTGAAATTTCCTCACAAACCTTGAGAGGATCGTCCGGAGTCCGATCCTCAAGGGGGGGTACTGTAAGTGATCGGGGGACACGCGCCTTACAGCTGGTCCCCGTCACCCCGGCTCCCAGTACTGCCGCTCGTCCCAGGCCCCCTCCCCGTCAGCTCCTTACCCGCTCCGGTCGGACGCCACGCCGCTCCTCTGCGGCACACACTGCCTCCGCCCACACGCTGAGGGGCGCGCGGGAGTGTTACAGGGCGCGTGCACACCCGTCCTCTTCTACACTCCTCCTGCAGCCTTGGCTCCACCTCCCAGCAGCTGGAGGCTATTCCCACTACAGAACACTACACCAGGCATCCTAACGTATCCCTGGGACCGCTCAGTCAAGCCCCCGCTCTGCCTCTTGCTCCCATTGGTTCTCCGGCATTTATAGTTCCTGTCTGCCCTCTCCTTCCTCGCTCTGCATAGTTTTCCTGTGGCTCTTGTTGTACGGAGGTCTATGCCTGGCTCTCTTTTGTATTGCAGCTCTCGCTCCAGTCTCTGCCCTCGTTTGATACCCTTGGATTTGATCTCGGCTCTCGTTAGACTTCGTGTACCTCGCTACTCCCTGGACTCGGCTTTGGACCTCAATACGCTACTCTCTCCTGCTCCTGACCTACTGCTTTCGGATCTTTACCCTCGGACCTCTGGCAGCCCGGACGCGGCAAGTATCAGGCTAACCCTTTCTCACAAGGCCCAGCAACGCATCATACCACACTCCGGGCACGCCCTCACTGCTGTGGGTGCGTGTAATACCCTTACCCACCTCAGTATTGGGGACTGGCCAGGTCTGCGGGCAGTCAAGCGTTACACTAAGTTAAAAAAGTGAAGATGAGTGAGCTCTGGGGGGAGGTGCCACCTACCTCCCTTACAACTGTTACCAGTCAGAAATTGATAAACACACATTCCCAGCTAGCTCAAACTCCTACACCCACCACATCATGAATATATATTTATGTCAAAAAGAGTTCTAATGAGCGTGGCAAATGTATACAACAAAAGACAGGGGTGCCCAATGCTACATCCAATTGACAAAACATATATGGTAATAAGTATAAAGTTTAAATACTTCAATAGTAATAATAATTAATTGGTTATTTAGTTAAACTCTTTGGCCAAAGACAAGACCATGGAGGCAGTGACGAGGTGATTGCAACGCAACTGCAACTATGCTCAGCCAAAGTTTCAGTGGCACAGCTGAGCATATGTAGGTGAGAGCGTCCAATGAGAAATCTGCAGCAGGGGGTGTGTGTCCTGCAGGGGCTGTGGTAGGCAGAGTGCAGGTGCAAGGAGAACCTGTAAGAGTAGGGAGGCAGGGCTTCAGGACTAGCGCATACCTCCGAGTGCGGCGCGCGCACCCGTGATCGACACTATTTAGGGGGTGCAAGCGTACGCTCGCTATAGTGCAGCGGCGGCCGCCCGGCGTAGGAGGAGGCGGGAGCGAGCATGTGGATCCCGCGGCGGTGAAGGTGAGTTGGGAGCACGCCGACGGCGGCGTGGCTCCCTGACCCTCACAAGGACTGGACATCAGGGTCCGCAAAGTAGTAACATGCAGAAAAAACTGTGATGATTTATAACAATATATTACTCCAAATTGGGAGAAAAGGTCAAAAGCCACCCTCATTATCATAACTTTCAACTGTTAATGTGCCTACACATGCAGCAGAACATGTGCTTGAACAGAATGCACATATGATAAGGGTGTTATGTTTCTTGCATTCAGTATAAAAAGTATATCTGCAGAAAGTTATAAACCAAATTCCTCAACCGCAACAGAACTCTGTTAAATTAGCTAATCTGCAGCTAATAACATAAAGATGTACACCTGTTAACATAATGCGATGAGTTAATGCTATTACAGTATATTACCGCTTTGGCAAAAATAATGATAACGAGTGTGTTATTTCCTTAACACATTAAATATTTGCTATGTTATTTTCTGTGTAATTACATGTTAAAGAGAGTGATAATGCTTTCTACATTACATCTATAGCTGCATGCTGCCAATTCTTAACAATTGTTCTAAGATTGTAAGCTATCCGGGCCAGGGATTTCCTTTCCTATTGTCTGACTTGGTTGCACTTATTGCATCATTATAATTCCATGTACTGTATGCTTTGTGAAGCATTGAGTGCACTATATAAATAAAGATATACATAAATACAAGTAGTTTAAAAGGCAATAGAACTTTATAGGTCTCCAGTAACACAATTAGCGCTTTCAAAGGGGCATGCAACAAAAAACCTTTCAGCACAATTGCAACTTCCTAGAGGACGACACACCCAATGCTACTTCACTGAAGTGCCAGAGCTACAAGGCGATGCAGACCAAGATAAACATTTCCTCTACCTACCAAAAGAAGCAGATAATAAAAATAACCATTTTTTTCTTTAAAATTGATCAAAAGATCATCATGTGTATATTTTTTCCTATCTATTTAAAGGAACTTTTCCTTTACAAAAACAAAAATACAAAATCAGCCACCTAGATGAGAAGCAGATGGTCTCCAATGCTGAACAGCGTTAATTTCAGCTCCGAGGACCCCTTGCTCCCCAAGATACTTAGATCAGAAGGTGATGCCAGTTTCTCACTGCTGTTTAAAGATTCCTTGTCACATGGGCTAATAGGAAGCTGCATAGTATGATGTTGCGGCTTGGTATTAGTCTGCGAAACGCAGGACCTTTAAGCAGACATACTGTATTTTAGGTGCCCAGGAAGATCTGCTACCGGCAGGTGGCAGCAGCCCCAGATGTAAGTACCGTGAATCATGGGTCTCCGGAGCTGAAATCAATGCGGTTCAGCTCCGGAGATCCCTGCTCCAAACATAGTAAAAAAAAAACACAAGAGCCACTTTAAGTAAACAATGTTAAACTTTTTCACATTTGTACAATTGTATGTTTCCATAAACCCACAGAACATATGGAGACCTTTTTGAATACTGAAACACACCTACAGTAGGGAAACTGCCTAGACAAGGGACAAATAAGTAGGAGTGGCTCTGCTACAGTTGAAAGACCCTGTCCATTCCAAAGACAGCGCCAGAAGTTGTGTTATGGAATAGCACTTTTTTTTTAGAAAATATGGCCCATATCACAATTTAATGAGTAACCATCCAAGCCACAATAAACTTTTAAATAATGTATTTTATTTCATGGGAAATATGTCATGTCTGCAACCATACCAAATAAATCAGATGGGCAATGCCAGTATGAACAGTAATTTGAATACATTCTTCATATCTGACTTCATGATTAAAATAATCTTATTCTAGGTTTCCATGGCACACGGAATACAAAATCTGATTAATGGTATGAAAATGATTTATAGTGTTTCAAGGTATTACAACACATCTGAAAGGATGACATCATTATACATAAAGGTAATTTTTTTGCTTAGTAATCACATTACTGTAAATACTTATTGTAGTTGAATGTTTAGTAGTATATTCACTGAAGTGTGATAGTCACTTGTTTCACCTACCCTTCATTTTCTAAGCACTTGCAATTTGTTTCAGTAATGTTGGATACTATCTGACAAAACTCAGGAAATAATGTCACTATGCTTAAAAATAAATTCATTTGTAACTAAAAGGGATCCTTAAAAATGATTGTCCCAATAACAAAAGAAATCAGGATATATAAACATTGTGTACTCCTATTACTACAGATGAAAAGGGTTATTTATTTTCTGTATAATGGGTCTCATTGAAATCAAATCTGTTTCAGTCCCGGACGGGACTGTTATTAAGTATAGAGAATGCCATAATAGTGTGCTCTCATCTAGCTGTGTCATTCTGCATGAATCATGATGTCATTGTGTTGTGAATTATCACTTCATCCAACATCTCATGTCGAGAATCTTAAAATATAAAATATGTTTGAATATCCATGGAATGTGACAAAGTGATGATGAAAACAGGTGCTAATAAAATACTAGTGTTCACTAATAATATACTGAATATATAATACACACACAATAGTGTTGAATTAAAGTGACTAAAAATAGTGCAAACTGTGAAGAAATATATAATAGGTTTTAACCCCCTGCTCAGACCCTCTGGAAGGGACTGTCTTGGCTGGTCCCAGATGATCGATATGCTTTCTCTCAACCCAGGGGGAGCATGTGGGAAAAAAACAACAGGAAAAAACACACTAAGTGCAGACAATAAAGTGCATTGATTAAACTAATATTTGAAGCTTGGCTCTTATGTGCTGCCTACTCACAAGATGTCAGTAGGATAAAGGCAGTGGCGGGATATGTGGAGTCTGGTGGGTCTTGCTGGACACAGACAGGAAGCAGCTAGGACTTGGATATCAGGTGCAAATGTACATGGAGAGATAAAAAAAGACCTCCATGGTGCAGATTATTCATACGAATTTGAAACCAAAATCTACCTTTTACCCACACTATGCTAAAGGTGACCATTTGGAAGTTTTTTTCAAAATGATTAATAAAGATTTCGAAGATCTAGCTTCAAGGCAGTGCAAAATGCAAAATAATCTTACAAAAGAGGAAAAAACAGCTTTGAAAGATCTAACAGAAAACGAAAATCTGATCATAAAACCAGCAGATAAAGGAGGGTGCTGCTAGACAGAGAGGCATATGATCGAGAGTCACTCAGACTATTGGGAGACGTAAATACCTATACCAAATTAAAGAGCAATCCAACAAGGAAATTTACGGAGGATTTGAAATGCTTCTTGGATAAGGGGAGGGAGTTGAACATATTGAATGAAAATGAATACAAGTTCATGTACAGTGACAGATCTAAACTACCAGTTTTTTACCATCTACCAAAAGTCCATAAAAGTGTAGTCAATCCCCCAGGCAGACCTATAGTCTTGGGGATTGACTCACTAACGGCAAATCTGTCACTGTACATCGACACATTTCTTCAAAAATTTGTAGTACAGCAGAGGGCCTATTTGAAGGACACTACAGATGTGATCAATACTCTAAGTAAGGTGACATGGGAAGAACATTTTATTATGGCCACTTGTGATGTTACATCGCTCTACACAATAATAGAACATGAGAAAGGGTGTAGAGCGATTAAACAGGTACTATCTAGAGATAAAGATCTCACCGAGACACAGATTGATTTTATTGTAGAAAGCATTAGATTTATTTTAAATCATAATTTCTTTTGGTACGGAGAGGAGTACTATCTTCAAAAATGTGGAACGGCGATGGGGACGAGGTTCGCCCCCAGTTATGCTAACCTTTTTATGGCCGTCTGGGAGGATGATAAGATCTGACCAGGTGGCAATCTGGGAGCGGATCTTGTCCTCTGGCGCCGTTTCATCGACGATGTGTTTTTAATATGGAGGGGGGGTCAAGAATCCTTGGGAAAGTTTCTAGCTTCCTTAGATATTAACGAGAATAATTTGAAATTCACGAGCAGTTTCAGCCAACAAAGTGTAAATTTTTTAGACCTTGTAATTTTCATTGAAGAAAATAAAATAAAAACAAAAACTTATTTTAAAGAGACTGACAAAAACAACTATATACTGAGATCTAGTTGTCATCTGCCCAGGTGGATGGACGGGGTACCACCTGGACAGTTTACAAGGCTGAAAAGGAACTGTAGTGACAATAAAACTTTTCTCGAACAGGCAGATTATCTTAAAAATAGATTTTTTAGAGAAGGAATATGGGGAAGAGAAGCTTGATAGTGCAATGAGGAAAGTGGAGGAAATCAATCGTGAAGATTTGTTAAAAACCAAAGTTAAAACGAAAGAAAGAAATGAGAAATTTGATTTCGCTTTCCTCACTAATTATAGTGGAGAAGCGAAGGTAATAAGGAACATCATTCACAAACATTGGGACATCCTCAGAAATGACCCAATTCTGGGGAATGCCATTCCTGAGAAGCCTAATATTATCTTTAGAAGGGCGAATAATCTTAAAAACAGACTGGCACCAACTGTACTAAGAAGGAGGGACACCAATTCTGATAGCTGGCTCCAAACGGGGAAAGGTTTTTTCGGCTGCAATAGTTGTAGGGCATGCAAATTTAAGGCAGATAAAATAACAGAGTTCTGTTCGAATGTGACAAAAGAAGTTTTCCAGATCGAATCATGCTTGACATGCAGGACTGATCACGTGATTTATGTCCTTGAGTGCCCATGCAAGCTGCAGTATGTAGGTAAAACAGAAAGACCAGTGAGAACTAGAATACTGGAACATCTCAGCAGTATAAAGAGACAATTAGTCACTCATAGTGTCCCAAATCATTTCTTGGAGAAACACCAGGGAGACCCCAAAGGACTAACATATATGGCCATAGAATCAGTTAAACAACATTGGCGAGGAGGAGACAGGAACTTAGAACTTATTAAAAGAGAATCCTTTTGGATTCATAAACTAAGATCCCTCCACCCCAGAGGCCCTAATATGGAAATAGATGTGGCTCCCTTTTTGAGATAATTATTTGTATTCTAACGTCCTTTTCTTTCCTTCCATCCACCCCTTTCCTCCATAGGTGACAAGAAGACTCCGTTAACATATATGTCTTTTAGATCTTTAGATTATAATAATATGTATTATGTACTGTTTAATATTGATCATATGTCTTTTTATCATTGTATAATATATATATATTTTTACCATATCCTTATGTTAGGATTCATAATGGATTCCAATGCTGTTACTACACCATCCCTTATGTATGAAGCACATAACTTCATAATCTTATAATGTGCATTAGTATATTTTTGGGATGTATTCACATCTTCATAATCATACGAATGGGTTTAGACCCACCATTATCACTGAACTCTTTTCTAACATATTTTTAATATATATATATATTTTTATATATAAAATAATATTAAAGTTTTTCTAAACAAGTTTTTAAACAAGTTTTTTAAAATATATTTCTGTATATTTTGTATACTTCGTATCCACTCCCTACCTCAAAGTCCTAATTCATATATATATACTGTGACCATTATTTATATTGTTGTATTTGCACATTATATAATACTATTAGAGTATTTCCCCAAACATCCACCTGTTTGTTTATTCCCCTTTTTAAATTGATCATGTGAATACATCTAACCACGTTCTTAGGTAGCTATAGGTCTCATGGCAGCACTTCATAGGTTAATAATACCGGCAATTTAGCAGGGTATATAAGGTTAAGCTTGAATGGGGGGTTCCATACTCCTGACGAAGCCAGCCATTCTTTTGGCGAAACGCGTAGAGTGGACCCGCCTAGGAAGTGAGAGGATTGGTGCTGCGAGCTGTCAATCCTGTGCCGGACCGGAAGTGACGCGGCGGAGCTGATCGTGCCCACCGGAAGTGACGTGTCGCGCCGGAGACACTGCTGGAGGTGATCCCCACACTGCATGGTGAAGAGGGAGCCACGGAGAGCCTGTGACATAGCCACTTCAGGACGCCGGTGGTGCGGTGCGGTGAGCTGCGGCAACTATCCATAACACTCCTTTTCACTTATTAAGTGATAAACGCTATTATTGTATTTTAACATTGTAAGTGCACATTTTTTATTACTACATAAAATTATCCTTGTACCATTGATCTGCACCATGGAGGTCTTTTTTTATCTCTCCATGTACATTTGCACCTGATATCCAAGTCCTAGCTGCTTCCTGTCTGTGTCCAGCAAGACCCACCAGACTCCACATATCCCGCCACTGTCTTTATCCTACTGACATCTGTGACAGAAACCAGGGGATGGTAATAAATTCCGTATATAGGGCTCCCAGGATACTAGACAGTTTCTATCCTGTTTGGCCTGGGAGTGCAGCCTTATAATACATACACTCCATCCCACAGTTTGGCAAGCGCTGGAACTGAGGGATGAGAGATCCAGACCAGAGTTTGTCTGCTGCCTGATTTCTGTCACCTGTCATGCTAATTAGGAATCAGGTATGAAAGACTGATTTCCTGTTTGCTCTGGGCTCCCCACAAGAGCCAGGAGGCTGGAAGGCTGCTGAACTACAGAGGGGAGAAGCCTCTTCCCCAAACAGGTTCAATCTTTCTGTTCATTTGTGTAAGACTGCAAAAGTACCATGTTTTGATGTTGGAAGTGGAAAAGCCACTTCCAACCCTGAGTCAGGGATATCTAAGTTAAGTTATCGCTCAGGTGAGCAGCTTTTGTTTTGATCTGTTTTCTGTTGTATGCACTGTGGCAGTCTCAGTGCCTGGGACTGAATAAACCAGGCATAGCCTGTTTAAAGGAACAGTACGTGACGCCTCATCATTTAACCTACCCTAAAAGACCGTGTTCTAAACAGTCCCGGACAAACGACGGAGCCCCGGAGTAAGCCGTTTGTCACATATGGTGGAGAATGCGGGCCGAGCACTAGGGGGTCTGCGGGTTGAAAAACTTTGAAAAAAAAAAAAAAGTTTTTTCCATCCTCTGCAAACAAGATGGAAGACGTGGTGGGTGCGCTGGTACGCAATGTCGCTGCCCAGAAAGACGCGAATGAAACCCAGCAACAGCTGTTAATAGCCCAGCAAGAAACTAATGCAAACCAGCAGCAGACGAATGCAGCCCATCAACAGCTGCTAATAGCCCAGCAAGAGATTAATGCCAACCAGCAACAGGCGAATGCCAACCAGCAACAGACGAATGAAGCCCTGCAAAACGCGAATGCAAACCAGCAAGAGACAAACCGCTTGCTGAGAGAGGAGCAACAGCGGTTCGCTCAGGGCTTACAGCAGGAACTTGAGATCCTGAGGGGGACTATCAGTAACCTTCCACTGGCAGCGGCAGCCCCAGTTCCGAAAATGACCAGGGCAAGCCACTACCTTCAGAAGATGGGACCCTCGGATGATGTGGAAGCCTATCTTCTCACGTTTGAACGCATGGCACAGAGAGAGGGATGGCCAGAAGCTGAGTGGGCTGGTCTAATTGCACCCTTCCTAAGCGGCGAACCCCAGAAGGCTTACTTTGATCTAGAGCCAGCCGAAGCTAACGTCTATGCAAAATTGAAGTTCGAGATCCTCGCCCGCCTCGGCGTAACCACGGCTGTTCGCGCCCAAAGGTTTCACGCATGGTCCTTCACGATGGATAAAGCCACCCGAAGCCAGATGTATGACCTCATCCACCTCGCCCGGAAGTGGCTACAACCCGAGATCAACTCAGCCAGCCACATCGTGGAACGGTTGGTCATGGACCAGTTCTTGAGGAAACTTCCCTCTGCCTTACGCCGTTGGGTCAGTCGGAGTGACCCCCACAATGCGGATGAGCTTGTGGCCCTCGTAGAAAGGTACAATGCAGCAGAAGAGCACCCGCAACCCACAGTCGTGGAGCAACCCCACTACCCGAGGTTCCAGGACTCTTCCAGAGACGGTAAAAGGGTACCGGGGTTAAGGGGCGCTGAAGAGCGGCGACCACCTTCACGCAGCACCAGCAACAGTGGTTCGCACACTAAGGGCAATAGCCAACATGGGGAGCCGGGAAAAGGCTCTAAGTGGGACACAGACTATGTACCTAAATGTGTAAATTGTCATGAGAGGGGCCACACAGCAAAAATCTGCCCACTAAATTATGAGCCCATGCAATGCAACAGCGTGGAACCTTATTCGCTGTTGTCCCAATGTATGGGCCCTAGCCCAGAGGACCCCTTGAATAACCATCTGTGGGCATTTGTAAAGGTTAATGGTAAGAGGGTTCGGGCACTTCTTGACTCTGGGAGCATGGTCACACTAGTGTCCGAATACCTCTTGCCCATTAAGAAGAAACAGGGAAACAGTTCACAAAGAGTGGCAATTTGTTGTATACATGGGGATAATCATGAATATTCCACTGTTGATGTTTTTTTTGAAACAGAGTTTGGTTCTTTAGATTTCAAGGTGGGTATTGTACCCAAACTGGCACATGATGTGTTAATAGGGACCGACTTTCCCCATTTTCTAAAAATGTGGTCCCCCGCTCAGAATAGCGCCCAGAGTTCAATAGCGGACCATAACGAAGTATTAGAAGAAACAAATCCTTTCCCTTTTTCAGAAATGGAGGTTGACGAGGGCCCAAATAAGAAGGGGGAAAAGGAGGAGTGCTGTAAAATTCCCTTCCCCATCACTACTTTGGTAGGGAATACCCCAAATCAAGATGTTGAGCAGACACTTACCACCCCAGAACCGGATAAGACCCTCGCTGACCTAGAGGTCAGTCCTGGGAGTTTTAAGAAGGCCCAGTGGGAGGACCCCACATTAGCGGTAGCAAGGGGAAATATACGGGACCAGAATAGTACTCCTGGCCAACCAGATAGGTCACTTGCTTACCCCTACTTCGAGGTAGAGAACGACCTAGTATATCGGGTTGATAAAAGGAAATCAGTTACAACTAAACAATTGTTGGTACCACGGACATTCCGTAACGTAGTATTACACCTCGCACATAGTCATCCATTGGGGGCACACCTAGGGGTGGAAAAGACAAAAGAAAAGGTTCTCCGAAGCTTCTATTGGCCTGGGGTTCTGGCAGAAATTACGAATTATTGTTCCTCATGCCCAGAATGTCAGATCACCGCCCCGTTCAAGGCGTACCGCAGCCCATTGGTACCCCTTCCCATAATAGAGGTACCATTTGACCGGATTGCTATGGATCTAGTAGGACCCCTAATAAAGTCTGCTAGGGGACATCAGCATATATTGGTAATATTAGATTATGCCACCCGATATCCGGAGGCAGTTCCCCTACGTAGCACCTCAGCTAAAAACATAGCAAAAGAGTTAGTAGTTCTGTTTTCCCGGGTCGGGATTCCTAAAGAGATTCTATCTGACCAGGGAACACCATTTATGTCCCAAGTAACGAAAGAGCTATGTAAACTCCTAAAAATCAAGCATCTCAGAACCTCAGTCTATCATCCACAAACAGATGGTTTAGTGGAAAGGTTCAATAAAACCTTAAAGAGCATGTTACGGCGGGCGGTTGATAAAGATGGGAAAAACTGGGATTGTTTGTTACCGTACCTGTTATTTGCCATTAGGGAAGTTCCCCAATCATCCACAGGCTTCTCCCCGTTTGAACTATTGTATGGCCGACACCCAAGGGGCTTACTGGATATAGCCAAAGAGACTTGGGAACACGAGGTTACCCCTTACAGAAGTGTAATAGAGCATGTTGCCCAGATGCAGGACCGCATTGCTGCAGTCCTACCCATAGTGAGGGAACACATGGAGAAAGCTCAAGAAGCACAGAGGAATACATATAATAAGGGTGCTAGGGTCAGAATTTTTTCTCCAGGTGATAGGGTACTAGTTCTGGTTCCCACCGTGGAGAGTAAATTCCTTGCTAAATGGCATGGGCCATATGAGGTCTTGGAAAGAGTGGGAGAAGTAAATTATAAGGTAAGACAGCCAGGTAGGAGGAAACCTGAGCAAATTTACCATATAAACCTACTCAAGCCCTGGAAAGATAGAGAAGTCTTGTTAACCCTAGTACCCCCAGGTCCGTCAGAGAATCAAGAAACTGACCCAGAGGTTAGCATAGCTGAAACACTGTCTGTTCATCAGAAACGAGAGGTTCAGAATTTAGTGAAAAGAAACAAAGAAATCTTCTCTATACGGCCAGGTAGAACTAGCGTAATTGAACATGACTTAGTCTCTGAACCGGGGGTCCGAGTTAACCTTAAACCGTACCGAATCCCAGAGGCCAAAAGAAAGGCTATAAGTTTAGAGGTTAAAAAAAATGCTAAAACTAGGTGTAATTGAGGAATCCCAAAGTGGGTGGAACAGCCCTATAGTCTTAGTCCCAAAGCCAGATGGTACAACAAGGTTTTGTAATGACTACCGGAAACTAAACGCGGTGTCAAAATTTGATACTTATCCTATGCCCAGGGTAGATGAACTTGTAGAGAGACTGGGCAAAGCCCGATATCTCACAACCCTAGACCTAACAAAAGGGTACTGGCAGGTTCCCCTCACAGAAAGGGCAAAAGAAAAGACAGCCTTCTCAACCCCAGATGGCCTCTTTCAGTATAAGGTGTTGCCTTTTGGCTTACATGGAGCTCCCGCCACATTCCAAAGAATGATGGATAAAATTTTAAAACCACATGCTCGGTATGCTGCCGCCTACCTGGATGATGTGGTAATCCATAGTGAAGATTGGCAATCCCACCTTCCAAAGGTCCAAGCTGTGCTTGACGCAGTCCGGTCTGCTGGACTAACTGCTAACCCCGCTAAATGCACTATTGGTCTGGAGGAAGCCAAGTATCTGGGATATTCTATTGGCAGAGGTTTACTCAAACCCCAAACACTCAAAGTGGAGGCGATACAAAATTGGCCAAGGCCAGTTACAAAAAAACAAGTAAGGACCTTTTTGGGGTTAATTGGGTACTATAGAAGGTTTATTCCCAATTTTGCAACTAAGGCAACCCCACTAACTGACCTCACAAAAGCAAGAGGACCGCTAATGGTAAAGTGGTCCCCCGAAACCGAACAGGCCTTTAGAAGCCTGAAAGAAGCTCTCTGTGCCCAACCAGTGTTGGTCACACCTGACTTCTCCAAAGAGTTCGTAGTCCAAACCGACGCATCTGAGGTAGGGCTGGGGGCGGTACTCTCCCAGGAGTCTCAAGGTGAGGAGCACCCCATCCTTTATTTAAGTAGGAAACTAAATCCCCAGGAGAAAAATTACTCCATAGTAGAGAAAGAGTGTCTCGCAATAAAGTGGGCTGTAGAGACGCTCAAATACTACCTGTTGGGGAGAAAATTCCGGTTGGTCACAGATCATGCACCCCTTACCTGGATGTGTCAAAACAGGGAAAAGAATGCTAGAGTGACCAGGTGGTTCCTAAGCCTACAACCCTTTAAATTTTCTGTGGAACACAGGTCAGGGCACAAACATGGCAATGCTGACGGGTTGTCAAGGATGCACTCCCTAATATCCATGGTCGCTCATCCCTCGAGGTCTGAGCTGGGGGGGAGGATATGTGACAGAAACCAGGGGATGGTAATAAATTCCGTATATAGGGCTCCCAGGATACTAGACAGTTTCTATCCTGTTTGGCCTGGGAGTGCAGCCTTATAATACATACACTCCATCCCACAGTTTGGCAAGCGCTGGAACTGAGGGATGAGAGATCCAGACCAGAGTTTGTCTGCTGCCTGATTTCTGTCACCTGTCATGCTAATTAGGAATCAGGTATGAAAGACTGATTTCCTGTTTGCTCTGGGCTCCCCACAAGAGCCAGGAGGCTGGAAGGCTGCTGAACTACAGAGGGGAGAAGCCTCTTCCCCAAACAGGTTCAATCTTTCTGTTCATTTGTGTAAGACTGCAAAAGTACCATGTTTTGATGTTGGAAGTGGAAAAGCCACTTCCAACCCTGAGTCAGGGATATCTAAGTTAAGTTATCGCTCAGGTGAGCAGCTTTTGTTTTGATCTGTTTTCTGTTGTATGCACTGTGGCAGTCTCAGTGCCTGGGACTGAATAAACCAGGCATAGCCTGTTTAAAGGAACAGTACGTGACGCCTCATCATTTAACCTACCCTAAAAGACCGTGTTCTAAACAGTCCCGGACAAACGACGGAGCCCCGGAGTAAGCCGTTTGTCACACATCTTGTGAGTAGGCAGCACATAAGAGCCAAGCTTCAAATATTAGTTTAATCAATGCACTTTATTGTCTGCACTTAGTGTGTTTTTTCCTGTTGTTTTTTTCCCACATGCTCCCCCTGGGTTGAGAGAATGAATATCCATGGAAAACATTTAAACCAGCAATTCCACTTGGGTGAATATTTTTAAACTATTGCTATTATTACAGCTTTGAAATCGGGGGGAAGGGGATGTTGAAGTTAAACTTCTTTGGTGGCACCTACTGAATTTTAAGGCTGCGCTTTTAGTGCCGGCGACGGCAACACGATGTCGCTTCAAATAAAATGCATTTAATCTGTAGCATGCGTTTATAGTAGGCGTGACGGCGTGATGGAGAGACGTGAATCTCTGTAGTCAATAGAATTTGATTTTTACAGAGACGGTCTCATCATGTGACAGGCTGTAACCAATCAGATAGCTTCTGATGCATGGAGAGGGGGAATGTGTCTGTGTGTGAGTGCAGGGAGAGGGTGGATGTGTGATTGTGTGTGTGTGTGTGAGTGTGTGTGTGCAGGGCCGCCAACAGGGGGGGACAAAGGGTACTGGCGTCCCGGGCCCCAGTTGATTCCCTGCGGTCCCGGCGCGCATGCGCAGGGCAAGCAGGGTACGCCCCCCCCTTGCTCCCAACGTGGGACGGAGGTGGAAGTAACAGCTCCTCCTGCGGCCCGCTCCCCCCGCTCCCAACGTGGGACGGAGGAGGAAGTACCAGCTCCTCCTGCGGCCCGCTTCCTCCTCGCGGCCAGCTTCCCGCGTGCCCCCCGAGCCCACCTCCCGCGCGCCCCCCGAGCCCACCTCCCATGGACCCCAACTCAACTCCCGTGGCCCCCCCGAGCCCACCTCTCGCGCACCCTTCCCGCGGGGATATCGGGGGCAGGAGGGGGAAGCGTCCGGCGGCAAGCTGCACCCATCCGGTCAAGGTAAGTCACCCCACCCAGTCACTGTCACCCACCCAGCCACTGACTGTCACCCACCCAGTCACTGTCACCCACTCAGTCACTCTCTCCCACCCAGTCACTGTCACCCACCCAGCCACTGACTGTCACCCACCCAGTCACTGTCACCCACTCAGTCACTCTCTCCCACCCAGTTACTGTCACCCAGTCACTGTCACCCAGTCACTGTCTCCCATCCTCCCAGTCACTATCTCCCACCCACCCAGTCACTGTCTCCCACCCACCCACACTGTCACCCACCCAGTCACTGTCACCCAGTCACTGTCACCCAGTCACTGTCTCCCACCCAGTCACTGTCACCCAGTCACTGTCTCCCATCCAGTCACTGTCTCCCACACACCCAGTCACTGTCTCCCACCCAGTCACTGTCACCCACCCAGTCACTGTCACCCACCCAGTCACTGTCTCCCACCCAGTCACTGTGGGTCCTTTCATTTGTCCCGGGCCCCATGATTTCTGTTAGCGGCCCTGTGTGTTTGTGGGGGGGATTGTGTGTGTGTGGGGGGGTTGTGTGTGTGGGATTGTGTGTGTGTGTGTGTGGGGGGGGGGGATTGTGTGTGTTGGATTTTGTGTGTGTGTGTGATTGTGGGATTGTGTGTGGGGGGGTTGTGTGTGTGGGGGAGATTGTGTGTGTGGGGGATTGTGTGTGTGGGGGATTGTGTGTGTGTGGGATTGTGTGCTTGTGTGGGATTGTGTGCGTGTGTGGGATTGTGGGTGTGGGATTGTGTGTGAGTGTATGTGTGGGATTGTGTGTGTGGGATTGTGTGGGATTGTGTGTGGGTGATTGTGTGTGATTGATTGTGTGAGTGTGATTGTGTGAGTGATTGTGTGTGGGTTTTGTGGGATTGTGTGTGTGTGAGTGATTGTGTGTGGGATTGTATGTGTGTGGGATTGTGTGATTGTGCGTGATTGTGTGAGTGTGATTGTGTATGGGTTTTGTGTGATTGTGTGTGTGTGTGTGTGTGTGTGTGTGTGTGTGTGTGTGTGTGTGTGTGTGTGTGTGTGTGTGTGTGTGTGTGTGTGTGTGATTGTGTGTGTGTGTGTGTGTGTGTGTATGTGTGAGGGGGGATTGTGTGTGTGGGATTGTGTGTGATTGTGTGTTTGTGATTGGGTCTGTGAGAGATTGTGTGTGGGGGGGATTGTGTGTGTGTGGGGGGGGGTGGGATTGTGTGTGTGTGTGGGGGTGTGTGTGTGGGATTGTGTGTGTGTGGTATTTTGTGTAAGTGTGTGTGATTGTGGGATTGTGTGTGTGGGGGGGATTGTGTGCGTGTGTGGGATTGTGTGCGTGTGTGGGATTGTTTGTGTTTGGGATTGTGTGTGTGTGGGATTGTGTGAGTGATTGTGTGTGTGTGTGGGATTGTGTGTGTGTGGGGGGGGGTTGTGTGTGTGGGTTTGTGTGTGTGTGTGTGTGGGATTGTGTGTGTGGGGGGGATTGTGTGTGTTGGATTTTGTGTGAGTGTGTGTGTGATTGTGGGATTGTGTGTGGGGGGATTGTTTGTGTGGGGGAGATTGTGTGTGTGTGTGGGATTGTGTACGTGTGTGGGATTGTTTGTGTGTGGGATTGTGGGTGTGTGAGTGTGTGTGTGGGATTGTGGGTGTGATTGATTGTGTGTGTGTGAGTGATTGTGGGTGTGATTGATTGTGTGAGTGTGATTGTGTGGGATTGTGTGAGTGATTGTGTGTGGGTTTTGTGGGATTGTGTGTGTGGGATTGTGTGTGTGGGACTGTGTGTGTGTGAGTGTGTGTGGGATTGTGTGTGTGTGAGTGATTGTGTGTGGGATTGTGTGTGATTGTGTGAGTGATTGTGTGTGATTTATTGTGTGAGTGGGATTGTGTGGGATTGTGTGAGTGATTGTGTGTGGGTTTTGTGGGATTGTGTGTGTGTGATTGTGTGAGTGTATGTGTGTGAGGGGGGATTGTGTGTGTGTGATTGTGTGTTTGTGATTGGGTCTGTGAGAGATTGTGTGTGTGGGGGGGATTGTGTGTGTGTGGGGGGGTGTGGGATTGTGTGTGCGTGGAGGGTGTGTGTGTGTGATTGTGTGTGTGTGGGGGATTGTGTGTGTGGGGGGGATTGTGTGTGGGGGGGGATTGTGTGGGGGGGATTGTGTGCGTGTGTGAGATTGTGGGTGTGGGATTGTGTGTGAGTGTATGTGTGGGATTGTGTGTGTGTGCTTGTGTGGGATTGTGTGTGGGTGATTGTGTGTGTGATTGATTGTGTGAGTGTGATTGTGTGAGTGATTGTGTGTGGGTTTTGTGGGATTGTGTGTGTGTGATTGTGTGATTGTGTGTGTGTGAGTGATTGTGTGTGGGATTGTATGTGTGTGGGATTGTGTGATTGTGCGTGATTGTGTGAGTGTGATTGTGTATGGGTTTTGTGTGATTGTGTGTGTGTGATTGTGTGATTGTGTGTGTGTGTGTGTGTGTGTGTGTGTGTGTGTGTGTGTGTGTGTGTGTGTGTGTGTGTGTGTGTGTTGTGTGTGTGGGATTGCGTGTGATTGTGTGTTTGTGATTGGGTCTGTGAGAGATTGTGTGTGTGGGGGGGATTGTGTGTGTGTGTGTGGGGGGATTGTGTGTGTGTGGGGGGGGGTGTGCGATTGTGTGTGTGTGGTATTTTGTGTAAGTGTGTGTGATTGTGGGATTGTGTGTGTGGGGGTGATTGTGTGCGTGTGTGGGATTGTGTGCGTGTGTGGGATTGTTTGTGTTTGGGATTGTGTGTGTGTGGGATTGTGTGAGTGATTGTGTGTGTGTGTGGGATTGTGTGTGTGTGGGGGGGGGGTTGTGTGTGTGGGATTGTGTGTGGGGGGGGGGATTGTGTGTGTTGGATTTTGTATGAGTGTGTGTGTGATTGTGGGATTGTGTGTGTGGGGGGATTGTTTGTGTGGGGGAGATTGTGTGTGTGTGTGGGATTGTGTACGTGTGTGGGATTGTTTGTGTGTGGGATTGTGGGTGTGAGTGTGTGTGTGGGATTGTGTGTGGGATTGTGTGTGTGTGAGTGATTGTGTGTGTGATTGATTGTGTGAGTGTGATTGTGTGGGATTGTGTGAGTGATTGTGTGTGGGTTTTGTGGGATTGTGTGTGGGACTGTGTGTGTGATTGTGTGTGTGATTGTGTGTGTGATTGTGTGTGTGATTGTGTGTGTGATTGTGAGTGTGTGTGTGAGTGTGTGTGGGATTGTGTGTGAGTGATTGTGTGTGGGATTGTGTGTGTGTGGGATTGTGTGATTGTGTGACTGATTGTGTGTGTGATTGATTGTGTGAGTGGGATTGTGTGGGATTGTGTGAGTGATTGTGTGTGGGTTTTGTGGGATTGTGTGTGTGTGGGATTGTGTGAGTGTGTGTGTGTGAGGGGGGATTGTGTGTGTGTGATTGTGTGTTTGTGAATGGGTCTGTGAGAGATTGTGTGTGTGGGGGGGATTGTGTGTGTGGGGGGTGTGTGGGATTGTGTGTGTGTGTGTGGGGGGGGGGGGTGATTGTGTGTGTGTGTGATTTTGTGTGTGTGTGGGGGATTGTGTGTGTGGGGGGGATTGTGTGTGGGGGATTGTGTGCGTGTGTGGGATTGTGGGTGTGGGATTGTGTGTGAGTTTGTGTGTGGGATTGTGTGGGATTGTGTGTGGGTGATTGTGTGTGTGATTGATCGTGTGAGTGTGATTGTGTGAGTGATTGTGTGTGTGGGATTGTGTGAATGTGTGTGTGTGAGTGATTGTGTATGTGTGGGATTGTGTGATTGTGCGTGATTGTGTGAGTGTGATTGTGTATGGGTTTTGTGTGATTGTGTGTGGGTTTTGTGTGATTGTGTGTGTGTGTGTGTGTGTGTGTGTGTGTGTGTGTGTGTGTGTGTGTGTGTGTGTGTGTGTGTGTGTGTGTGATTGTGTGTGTGTGTGTGTGTGTGTGTGTGTGTGTGTGGGGGGGGGGGGGGATTGTGTGTGTGGGATTGTGTGTGATTGTGTGTTTGTGATTGGGTCTGTGAGAGATTGTGTGTGGGGGGGGATTGTGTGTGTGTGTGTGTGGGGGGGGGGGGGTGGGATTGTGTGTGTGTGGTATTTTGTGTAAGTGTGTGATTGTGGGATTGTGTGTGTGGGGGGGATTGTGTGCGTGTGTGGGATTGTGTGCGTGTGTGGGATTGTTTGTGTTTGGGATTGTGTGTGTGTGTGGGATTGTGTGTGTGTGGGATTGTGTGTGTGTGGGGGGGGGGTTGTGTGTGTGGGATTGTGTGTGTGTGTGTGGGATTGTGTGTGTGTGGGGGGGATTGTGTGTGTTGGATTTTGTGTGAGTGTGTGTGTGATTGTGGGATTGTGTGTGTGGGGGAGATTGTGTGTGTGTGTGGGATTGTGTACGTGTGTGGGATTGTTTGTGTGTGGTATTGTTGGTGTGGTATTGTGGGTGTGTGAGTGTGTGTGTGGGATTGTGTGTGTGAGTGATTGTGTGTGTGATTGATTGTGTGAGTGTGATTGTGTGGGATTGTGTGAGTGATTGTGTGTGGGTTTTGTGGGATTGTGTGTGGGATTGTGTGTGTGGGACTGTGTGTGTGTGTGATTGTGTGTGTGTGTGTGTGTGAGTGATTGTGTGTGGGATTGTGTGTGTGTGGGATTGTGTGATTGTGTGAGTGATT
Source organism: Ascaphus truei (assembly GCF_040206685.1). Classification (NCBI taxonomy): domain Eukaryota; kingdom Metazoa; phylum Chordata; class Amphibia; order Anura; family Ascaphidae; genus Ascaphus; species Ascaphus truei. The sequence goes on along the minus strand of NC_134486.1, from coordinate 412,043,245 downwards.
GTGTGTGTGATTGATTGTGTGAGTGGGATTGTGTGGGATTGTGTGAGTGATTGTGTGTGGGTTTTGTGGGATTGTGTGTGTGTGATTGTGTGTGTGTGAGGGGGGATTGTGTGATTGTGCGTGATTGTGTGAGTGTGATTGTGTATGGGTTTTGTGTGATTGTGTGTGTGTGTGTGTGTGTGTGTGATTGTGTGTGTGTGTGTGTGTGTGTGTGTGTGTGTGTGTGTGTGTGTGTGTGTGTGTGTGTGTGTGTGTGTGTGTGTGTGTGTGTGAGGGGGGATTGTGTGTGTGGGATTGTGTGTGATTGTGTGTTTGTGATTGGGTCTGTGAGAGATTGTGTGTGGGGGGGTGTGTGTGTGGGATTGTGTGTGTGTGGTATTTTGTGTAAGTGTGGGATTGTGGGATTGTGTGTGTGGGGGGGATTGTGTGCGTGTGTTGGATTGTGTGCGTGTGTGGGATTGTTTGTGTTTGGGATTGTGTGTGTGTGGGATTGTGTGAGTGATTGTGTGTGTGTGGGATTGTGTGTGTGTGTGTGGGGGGGTTGTGTGTGTGGGATTGTGTGTGTGTGTGGGATTGTGTGTGTGTGGGGGGGATTGTGTGTGTTGGATTTTGTGTGAGTGTGTGTGTGATTGTGGGATTGTGTGTGTGGGGGAGATTGTGTGTGTGTGTGGGATTGTGTACGTGTGTGGGATTGTTTGTGTGTGGTATTGTTGGTGTGGTATTGTGGGTGTGTGAGTGTGTGTGTGGGATTGTGTGTGTGATTGTGTGTGTGTGAGTGATTGTGTGTGTGATTGATTGTGTGAGTGATTGTGTGATTGTGTGAGTGATTGTGTGTGTGATTGATTGTGTGGGATTGTGTGAGTGATTGTGTGTGGGTTTTGTGGGATTGTGTGTGTGTGATTGTGTGTGTGTGTGAGGGGGGATTGTGTGATTGTGCGTGATTGTGTGAATGTGATTGTGTATGGGTTTTGTGTGATTGTGTGTGTGTGTGTGTGTGTGATTGTGTGTGTGTGTGTGTGAGGGGGGATTGTGTGTGTGGGATTGTGTGTGATTGTGTGTTTGTGATTGGGTCTGTGAGAGATTGTGTGTGGGGGGGGATTGTGTGTGTGTGTGTGGGGGTGTATGTGTGGGATTGTGTGTGTGTGGTATTTTGTGTAAGTGTGTGATTGTGGGATTGTGTGTGTGGGGGGGATTGTGTGCGTGTGTGGGATTGTGTGCGTGTGTGGGATTGTTTGTGTTTGGGATTGTGTGTGTGTGGGATTGTGTGAGTGATTGTGTGTGTGTGGGATTGTGTGTGTGTGTGGGGGGGGGGTTGTGTGTATGGGATTGTGTGTGTGTGTGGGATTGTGTGTGTGTGGGGGGGATTGTGTGTGTTGGATTTTGTGTGAGTGTGTGTGTGATTGTGGGATTGTGTGTGTGGAGGAGATTGTGTGTGTGTGTGGGATTGTGTACGTGTGTGGGATTGTTTGTGTGTGGTATTGTGTGTGTGGGATTGTGTGTGTGATTGTGTGTGTGTGAGTGATTGTGTGTGATTGATTGTGTGAGTGTGATTGTGTGGGATTGTGTGAGTGATTGTGTGTGGGTTTTGTGGGATTGTGTGTGGGATTGTGTGTGTGGGACTGTGTGTGTGTGATTGTGTGTGTGATTGTGTGTGTGGGATTGTGTGTGTGTGTGAGTGATTGTGTGTGGGATTGTGTGTGTGTGGGATTGTGTGATTGTGTGAGTGATTGTGTGTGTGATTGATTGTGTGAGTGGGATTGTGTGGGATTGTGTGAGTGATTGTGTGTGGGTTTTGTGGGATTGTGTGTGTGTGTGAGGGGGGATTGTGTGTGTGTGTGATTGTGTGTTTGTGATTGGGTCTGTGAGAGATTGTGTGTGTGGGGGGGATTGTGTGTGTGGGGGGATGTGTGGGATTGTGTGTGTGTGTGGGGGTGTGTGTGTGATTGTGTGTGTGTGATTTTGTGTGTGTGGGGGGGATTGTGTGTGTGGAGGGGATTGTGTGTGTGGGGGGGGGATTGTGTGTGGGGGATTGTGTGCGTGTGTGGGATTGTTTGTGTTTGGGATTGTGTGTGGGGGATTGTGGGTGTGGGATTGTGTGTGTGTGAGTGTGTGTGTGGGATTGTGTGTGGGATTGTGTGTGTGAGTGATTGTGTGTGTGTGGGATTGTGTGAGTGTGATTGTGTGTGATTGTGTCTGTGTGATTGTGTGTGGGTTTTGTGGGATTGTGTGTGTGTGTGGGATTGTGTTTGTAATTGTGTGTGTGAGTGATTGTGTGTGTGATTTTGTGTGTGTGTGTGTGTGTGGGGGATTGTGTGATTGTGTGAGTGTGATTGTGCGTGATTGTGATTGTGTGTGGGTTTTGTGTGACTGTGTGTGTGTGTGTGTGTGTGTGTGTGTGTGTGTGTGTGTGTGTGTGTGTGTTTGTGGGATTGTGTGTGAAAACGTGGAACACCCTCTTCTCCTTCACATTCTCCATAATCTTGCTATTTGTAACAAAGCTCTATCCTGAATCTCCTCTTACCTCTCCCATCGTACTTACGGAGTCTCTTCTACTAACACCTCCTCCTCTATTGATCTCTCTGTGGGGGTACCCCAGGGCTCTGTCCTGGGACCTCTTCTCTTTTCTCTGTAAACACTCTCTCTGGGTGACCTAATAACATCTCTTGGGTTTATATTATTACCTGTATGCTGACGACACACATTTACTTTTCAACCCCCGACCTTACACCTGCTGTACAAACCAAAGTTTCTGAATGTCTCTCTGCGATATCATCCTGGATGGCCCTCCGCCGCCTTAAACTTAACATTGCAAAAACAGAGCTCCTCATACTTCCTCCCAAACCTGGCCCTACTACATCCTTCCACATTACTGTTGGAAGTATGATCATTCACCCAGTTGCCCAAGCACAGTGCTTAGGGGACACACTCGACTCCTCTCTCACATTTTCCTCTCACATTCAAAACGTTTCTAAAACCTGTCGCTTTTTCCTCCGCAATATCACAAAGATACGTCCGTTCCTCTGTTGCTCGACTGCTAAAACTCTGACTCAGGCCCTCATTCTCTCCCGTCTTGATTACTGTAACCTACTGCTGTCCGGCCTTCCTGCCTCTCACCTGTCTCCCCTACAATCTATCCTAAACGCTGCTGCCAGAATTGCTCTACTCTTTCCTAAATCTGTCTCTGCGTCTCCCCTCCTAAAATCCCTCTCTTGGCTTCCGATCAAATCCCGCATCTCACACTCAATTCTCCTCGTCACTTTTAAAGCTTTACACTCTTCTGCCCCCCCCCCTACATCTCAGCCCTAATTTCTCACTATGCCAGTACCCGATTTTTGCGTTCTTCTCAAAGATGTCTTCTCTCTAACCCCTTTGTATCTAAAGCCCTCTCCCGCCTTAAACCTTTCTCAATGACTGCCCCGAACTTCTGGAATACCCTTCCCCTCAATACCCGTCTAGCACCCTCTCTATCCACCATTAAGACCCACCTTAAGACACACTTGCTTAAAGAGACATATGTCAGGATTGCGTCTACACCATCCACACTTCCCCGCTTACCGGCAGCTAATGACCTTTCGGGCGGCCCGCGCGGCCGCATCCTCCGCTCCTCATCCGATTCCCATCCTCACGGCACGCCGCCTCCACCTCCTGGAGACACGTGGCGGGTCCCCTCAAAATGGCGGCGCCCTTCGCGCTCGGGCCGCCGCAGAGCCTCCGAAGTACCAGAGCGTTCCCTGCGCATGCTGGCAACCTGTCCAGAGCTCCTGAATGCAGCGGAGGTAAGGGTAGACTGGGAGACCTAGCTACACACCTCTATATGTACAGTACAGTCACCAAAGAGAATATCATTAAAAAATGTATTACGCTGGTATTATACACCGAAAGGCTTAAAGCAGATGTTTCCGGAAGCTTCTGAAAGATGTTGGAGAGGATGCGGCCAGATAGGGGATCCAGAACATACAGGGTATTTGGTGGTTTTGTCCAGTAATGCAGATATACTGGAAGAAAGTTCTGAAGCTAATAAAAGATGTGACGGGGATTAAGATTCCGCTGGACCCAATGTTAATTATTCTAGCTAAACCCATGGAAGGTGTGAACCACTATACAGTTAAATTGATTTTGCATACCTTAACGGCGGCTAGATGTGCTATAGCAGCAGCATGGAAGAAGACACTTCCGCCCTCCAGAAGAGAGGTTATTAGAAAGGTTAATGATGCCCAATTAATGGAACGACTCACCTCAGTCCTGAATCATATTACAAGTAAGTTTGATAGGGTCTGGGAGCCCTGGGATGTCGGATAGGGGGATGCCCTTATTAGGAAAGAGGTTTTGGGAGTGAGGAGTGTAGGATTTGTTGTTTATGTAAAAGGTTGTATGCTATGTAATGTGAAAGTGGATGATTGTAAGATTTCTGTAGCAAAATAGTCGTTTCCCCTCCCCCTCCCTCCCTTTTTTCTGTACCCCTTCCCCACTCCCACCCTTTTTTCTGTACCCCTTCCCATTTATATTTGAAAATCTTAATAAAAATATAAATTGGGATAATCACTGTACTAGATATCGAGTATTTGTTTAGGCTACTTACCATGTGTACAATTGTAGTGTATCGTGTATTCTCTTCACCATTAGAGTTTAGTGTGTATTATACATTTTTGTCTATCAGAGGGTGTTCAGCCCTTTATAAGTATTTTTCTGTTTTGTTTGTCTAATACATTTTGTATTTTTTGGGTATAACCTGAGTGCTTATTTTGGAGGTTCTTTGTTCTGTTTTCTTTCATATAAACAAATAGTTACACTTTCTTATGCAAGCTAAAATGCCTTATTCTGATTATTTTCCTTTGTTGAACAGTCTTGTTAATAATCATAACACCGTCATTTTTTATATTAACCCTTTGCATGCTGGAATCTCTTTGGGAAGTGATCACCGGCACCAGTGATGCGGAGTATATGTGGAGGTCAGATTGGCCGCAATTTTGCCCTTACAGTTCTAGCCCTTTTGATGCTTAGGCAACTTCATAACTTGAACAATAAGAGATAATATATTTAAAATGTCCAGATGTTTAATCAAACTTTTATTTTTACATTTATATTAATAGGTCACGAATCAAATGGTTACAGCATGTAAAGCATATATTACTGACAATGAAACATTTTGTGTGTGGGATCAGGAAGCATCCATTGTAACTAACAAAATTCAGGTTAGTAACTTTCTATGATTGGTCTACTTAAAAAAAACTTACAGTACATTACGTATTTCACATTATTTGTGAAGGTTAACATTTTCTTTCCAGGGATTTTTTTTGTGTCACAACTTGATTAACATTGTCACATGAGACCAGGTTTATCAACACATTTTTATACCGGGATCATTGATTGAGCTAAATAAACAAGGAGGTAAATTAAATTGTAATTTATTTCAGGAAAATACATACACACAATGTAACACAATTTACAGGGTTAACACATTTATTGGGAACGGGGCTAACGAAGAAAACTACAGATGCAGTGGCCGTTATTCGAACACTTAACGCGGTGTATACCTCGGAATACCCATGTCATGGCGCGTGATTTCTTCCAACCATACTGCCTTTAGACACGAGATCAGGCGAGTGCAGAAAATGGCATTTTAGTGTGCTCGTTTTTAAACACCTGAAAATGACACAGTAGCACAGTACTGTACACATTACAATTCATTCATTTCATTGCATTTCATTGCACACAAAGAAACAGAATCCATGAAATTCAAATAGAGCAACTGCGATATACACATGTGCCTGGGGCGATTGGAGAGCACACGAAAATGGCTCCTTGATTTGTTCGAATAACGGCCGCTGCATCTGTATCCTTTAAACGAAATTCACAAAAATGACCTCTGTAGGAGCCCTTTCCAATATCCGATAGGTACTCACGAAAGTCCTGGAACTGATTTCGGCATGCAATGCCAGACGCGACCGCTACGTTCTTCAGAAGTGGGACTTAGAAGAATTATTGAGTCAAAATTTTTGAAGTTGACTCGCGTCTATTCAGCCCAGAGAATCTTTGAATTTGCCGCTGATGGTTTTGCGTTTGGAATCTGCCCTCCTGATTGGCTGCAAGGCTCCTTATGGGTTTCAGGGTCCCATTCACAAACCTCTACAGCCTATCAGAGCGTGGGAATTTCCCTGCCAGCCAATCACCGATTTGCCGGTATTGTAAAGCCGTGTGGGTACCTTTACTCATTTTGCAAAGGGGCATGCGCCAACCTGGCACCTCTGCCCCTTTGCATACTGAGCCCACCTGCTGTCCAGGCTCCACAGAGTCTGGGTTCTGGCAAATGGTGGCCGGATAGCCCTGTTTTAGCCCAGGATGCGGGTACTCAATCAGAACTGCAGTACCCCTCCTGTTCTAACACCTTGGAATCCCTGAGGCTTTCAAGTCAGGACTCCGAACACAGACCCATAGGCACCAATCTTGTTAGCCATCTGGTCCCTTGGAATCCATGACTTGGAAATCCCACAGTTCATTTACAGGTTATCAGTACATATACCTATTAAATATAACAATAAAATATACTGTGTCCTGTCTTCTGTGTGATAAAAATATATAAGTCCCTGTTCTGGTGTCAGGGATGGAGTATATGTTGCCTACACTCACTAGCCTCATTCTTGGCACACTTTAGAAATAACTTTTAAACTTTTTCACACAAGAAATCACTCTCAGCTTTATCACTTAGCTGGAGAACCCCCTGAATCCCTATACCCGGTTCAGGGTACCTGGGCATGTACCTGGGCACCACTCCCTATACTAGGGACACTTTATACCAGGACCTTGTGTATGATTGCAGGTATACGTAAATCCCTTCATGCCCATTTACCTTATCTGGAAGATGCTGCAGCAGGAATCCTGGCGGTGAGTCGTAATAACGTTTTTAGAATCAGAGTTTGATTGGAGCAATGTGCTTGGCTGTATCAGAATCTCACTCGATTCCCGCATCCAACTCCTGGGGTATCCCAGAACTCTGGAACCCCGATACATAGACACATTCTGTAAGACTTTCTCCGGCAAACCCACCCTGAAACGTACAGCCTAGAAATCTCCTGGTCCCAGCACCCCAGGAAAGGCAAAACACAAATAAATCTTTAATGTCGCAGACTGTAATTTGCACACAGACACTTTAATGCATTACTGACATCTGGGTCCAAGAGCTGACACTCTAGGACTTCAACACACGATCGGGGGTAACCAAGTGGGCTGAACCTTTATTAGTGAGCCTGGTTAACCCCTTCACCATCACAGTACCCTTAACACTGACTTTGAAATATTTTCAAAAAGCCATCTATCTTGTCCGTGCCATTCACAAATTTTCTGAAACTGGCTCACTTTAGGTAGGGGTGGCTCGTCAGGATTCCGCCGGGGTCTTGGGGGCTGCACACCTTGAGAAGCTGCAAGCAGCTGTAGCCTTTGCTCGAAGGTGACCCCCTCTCCCTAGGTGGCGAGGAAAGCCCTGTAGCAGGGTAACCGTTAGTCACTGGGGCTACCACGGCTTCCCTCCCTGGATCAAGCTCACCATCTCCGTCCTTGTCATCCTCGCCTTCCTCTTCCTCCTCCGACTCCCCCAGGAGTGAACAATCTGCCTGTCCCCTGGCCGAAGTGGATGCCCCTGTATCCACAGGTGAGGCTGTACGCGCTTTATGCCTCTCGAGAACCTCCTCCAGTGCCATCTTTGCCCGACTGCCGGTCGATAGTCCATAGCTCTCACACCGGGCGACAATCCGAGGACGGTCCTGGAACCGGTAGCGTCCTGACAGTCTGTCCATCTTCGCCTGATGGCATTAAAGTAAGTGACAGAGAAAACCTGCGCTTTCTCAGCTTTGTGTAACATGTGTAAGTCACTACTTGTTTTAAGAACTCTCCATCTACGAGTTTCCCTTTTTAGAAGACCCCTTAGGATTTTAAAACATATCACCGGAAACGAGGCATTTACACCTTTTTTTACCAGGATCATTCATTGAACAAAACATGTAAGTGAAATAAATTGGAAATTTATTTGCATAAATAGGCAAACACACAATGATACATAAACTACATAAGAAAAGTACACTTACTTGGGAACTTGGGTAAAAAAATAGAATTTCCTAGCTGTCTGGCACTCTAAACAAAAGTTTTTATTTGACCGGGACTTATTGTAGTACCAAATGTCCTGGAACTAAAATCGGCTTGAAATCCCAACCGCGAACGCTACGTTCGTTTCTGAAACTTGGCCAGAATTAGAATTTTTTCCGGGCAGATTTTTCTGAAGCCGGTGCTGTGATATTCACGCAAGAGCACTTTCAAAAAGCCTGCCCATCTTCTGGCGCTGAGAATCTCCAAACTGATTTGCTGAGGGGTTTCTTCTAGTATTTTGGAACTCATTCACAAAATACTACAGCCAATCACAGCGTGGGAACTTTCCTAGTAGTCAATCAGAGCAAAGCCGGTATGGAAAGCCGGGTAACCGGGGAATCTGAATCTTCCAAGGGACATGCGCAAGTTTGCCACCTTAGTCCTTTACTATTCAAATGCCAACCGCTGGGTCAGGCTCCCCCAAGTCTGGTGGGACAAATGGTAGCCCGGACGACTGCCATTCATCCCAGGGTGTGGGTACTTGAGCCTTTCCCTGCTACCCAAATAGCTTTCACACCTCAGGCACCCTCTGGTGGCTTTCAACTCCAATGTCCAACAGATTTACTTTCACAAACTTGGTAGCCCTGACAGTCTCTCTGAATATTGGTTCTTAAAGTCCCAGCTCATTTACCGTGTACAACAGTATATACTCTATTCAACACAATGTGAATAAAAATACTTTTAATACGTCCTAAGTCTCTGGGTATGGGGAATAGAATAGAAAGGTGTACTTTTATTTCTATCAGCCTGTATTCCCCCACACACTATCTCTTGGACTTAGACTGGACTCTGAGAGTCCCCCCACAACCTTATCTACGGTTGGAGCACCTTTATTAGTGAGCCTGGTTAACCCCTTCACCGTCACAAACATTTTTACAGACTTTTTGAAAAGTCCATATAGGCAAATTATCAATGAATAAATACATAGATTTTCTTTCTTTCTTGTTTAACTAACCCAATTCTAGTGCTATGCCTACCATGTCCATATATAATGTTTTTTAATATTCAGTTTTTATAGAGAAAGTGGAATTTAAAGTCTAAATAAGCAGGAGCGATAGATTTATAAATAAATAAACTAAGAACCAAATATGGGGTATGGCATTGACGGTAATGTTAGGATTAGTAAATAAATGGATAAAAGTTAGTTCTCATTCTTTTTAATTCTGCACAAGTTTTTCTTTATGGCAGGCTGGTTGCATTAGAAGACATGTATGATCCGTACAATCAGGTAGTGAAATCAAACTAGAGATGTAGCAAAACTTTCTGTTACCGTAACCAAAGGAAAAAAACGGAAATTTTTAGCACATCATTTCATGTAACTACCATGTGTGCTGGTAAATGGTGGTTTGTGACTTCTGTAGTACTTTGCAGTAACGATAGGGTATGCTAGTGTGAATTTAAGATTAATTTATTGTGCTGTATTCTGAGGCTATTGCTACAGTAATGCATGTTTTGTATAGTAACTGCTAAAGTTGTTTTTTACTCTCTTTCAATCCTAGAAAACTAAAGCCTTTATAAAGTATGACATATTTATTACAGTAAATTTGAGAAACATAGTGTACATTAGTCAATGATTTATTATAATATTTATTATTTCATACAATACAGTACAATAACATAAATAATAAAAACTTCCTATCAAAAATACAATCTTTTTCCACCAACATTCTGATTGGCTGGCATCATTCCCTTTAAGATGACGTCACTAAATCCAAGATGGCCGATGTGTCACAAGGTATTTCAGCCAATCAGAGTGTGGAATTGGTTCCCACGATCTGATTGGCTGAAATACCATGTGACGCCGGCATCGTGACGTCATCTTAAAGGCAAATGAAGCACAGCCATTCTGATTGGCTGGCATCATTCCCTTTAAGTGACGTCATGACAAAAAAATTTAAATAAAGTCAGAACATGGTTTTAACAGCCAATCAGGTGGCTTTTAACCATTTTGAGGCTAAATGTGACGTCACAAGCCCTATTTAAGGCCGTGACGCCTCATTTGAGCCCAAGAAGCCGACGAGACAACATCGGTTGGGATTTACCATGGGGTATTTTGGATTGACAGATGAAGAAAGAAGATAAAGAAGATCAAGAAATGGTGACAGATGAAGATAGAAGAAAGTGATTAAAGAAAGGAAAAAAAGATTGGGGTACCTGATCCGGATCTTCATGGCGGATGGCATCGGATGCTGTTGGAGGGCTTCAAGGTACGTGAGCTTCCTGTTTCCCCGGGAGTCGGAGGTCCACCGCTTCTAATGGTAAGTAATATATTCAATATTTGTAAATGTCTCTTTTTACAGCTTTATTCTTTGGATGTGTTTTTTGATTTTTTGTGGGAGGCACATTGACTGATAATATATTAATCTGTACCTCTTTAGGTTTTATTATGTGGATGTGATTGTTTGTTTGTTCAGCTTAATGCTACTAAAAGGTTTGCGATTGGTGTTCGTTTGTAGTTAATGTTATAATATGTTAGCTAATGTGTTTTACTGTATGGTTAGTTCAGATATTGTTAGAATTTCTTTCTTTGTATTTTACTGTTTAAATTCATTAATGTTGTAGTAATTCATTGTTTGGATTGGTTAGTGTTACTATTCATTTTGAGTTGGTTTAGGAATTAATTGGTTTGATTGGTTAATGGTTTAATTAATTCATTGTTTGTTGTTTTTGCTTGTATTGATTGGATTAGCTTGCTACTGTTGATATTTAGTGAAGTGTTTTTTTTTTGGAGTTTAGTTAGGTTTTATTATTGTTTGTCTAGTGTATTAATGTATTGTAATTAGGGTGCCCATTGAGGCTATAGAGGCTTATCATGCCCATATTATTATTATATGGGTATGATGTACCACTCTACTACTCAATGGGTATAGTGTGGGTATAGTCAGTCAGAGGTGGGTGCTTAGGCTTCATGGATGGGTGAAGGGGGTATTAGCCATAAGGATGGGTGTCTAGACCTTGCGGGTGGGTAGCGCTTGGGTTAACCCCTTTATTACCTTAGCTGTATTAAACACTAAGGTAATAAAGGGGTTAATTCCCCCCGCAAGGCCTAAACAGCCACCAAGGGCCAAATTCACCCTTCACCCACCCTCGCTAGCCACAGTATTGTATTGTATGGTATGTCTTTACAGTAAGCCTGGCACGGGTGTTTAACCCCTTCATTGCCTTAGTGGTTAGCCGCTACGGTAGTGAAGTACATGCATTTTTCCTGCATCGGAATGCATGCCGGGGGGGTCCGGAGCTGCTATTAATGACTATCAGCTCCGGAGACCCCCGGCATCAATCCGAAGCAGGAAAAGGGCCTGATTTTTTCTAAGTCCGGACACATCGCAGCTCATCGAGGCCATCTCCCCACCAATTTACCTAAAGTTTGAGGTGTATTGGATTTGGGGAGAAGAACGCCTTTTAGGGCTGCGATAGGCGGCGACAGCCGACTCGCGGGTATCTGAATCGCGCGAGTTTATGATCCTTCAGAAAATGGTCGATAAGCGGTTGATCGCCGCTCAATTGGCGAATTTCTGTTGGTGATAAAATTTTGCGTCGATATAGGCCGTTATCGAGCACTTATCGAGGCATTCTGAATACGAGTAGCCATTTTGGTCGATAAGTGCTCGATAAGGGCCTTATCGAGGCTTTCTGAATGAGGCCCTTAATCTTGTGAGTCTAATTGTGAAATCAATGGATGAAACAAATCTGTGCAGGTGCTCAGTGCAATGCAAATATCAATGGGAATAGTTAAAATACAAAGTGAATAATTAACCTAAGTGAACGTGTTTGGTACTCAAAATTAAATAAAGTGAAAAATGTTGCTCAAAAACTTTCCCTTACTGCACACCAATGGGACCAATTTGTCAGTTGGTATGCGGAAACTGAAAAAAAAATAGGGATAGTCAGATAAAAAATTGGAGGAATACTGCCCTAAAGATCCAAGGGACCCAACTCAATCATATTCCCCAACTATACCCTAGCCTCCCAATTGCCCTATCAGGAACAGATGTACAGTATTAGATCTGTACTGGGAAAATAGACCACCTCCCTATGTGACTCCTTTCCCCTCACAACTACCTGATTGAGTTTCATCTCTGAGACAGGTGGAGGGTCCGACAGGAGGATCACAAGGTCAGGGTTCAATATCCCCATGGATCTTTGGCCATTTATCCTCCCCAAGGGGCAATAATTACTGGTCCAAGCCCCTCAGTTACCCGCAATAATACTAGATATCTGGCAGATAGTTATAACAGATCTATGTACAGTATGATTTAGAGGCTGAGATCTATCCTTTGTGAGATATACCAGGACAAGATTCAAATGGTGCAAATATTATTGAAGTGCATGCATCATGGACACCTGGGGATTTGTTAAATTTCAGAACCATGTTTCTGGTCCTTAAAGATGACCTGGAAAATCTTTTCTCTCTTGGATTTCTCCATTTTCCCTTTTCCTCTCTCTGACCATCACCTCATCTCATTTTCTCTCTCTCACTTATCCCTTTCTCCACCTCCATCTACCCCTCGTCTCAGCAGAGACCTGCATCCTATTAATCTACCAGCTTTTGATTCCACTTACGATCCTCCCTCTCCTTTCTCAGCTCTGCTCCAGACCCTGACAACCTGGTCAGGAACTACAACTCTGCCCTATCCTCCTCTCTTGATCTACATGCAACGCTTTCTCTCTGCCGTTCTCGTCCTTTGAACCCCAGACCCTGGCTAAATTCCCACACATGCGTGCTGTGTTCCTGCACTCGTTCCTCTGAACGCCTCTGGAGGAAGTCTCACACTCTCGCAGACTTCCTTCACTACAAATTTATTGTATCCTGTTTCAACTTTGCCCTCTCTGAAGCATAACAAACCTACTTCTCTTCACTAATCAACACGCACAAGTCTAATCCACACCGACTCTTCTCTGTCTTTGACGCCCTTCTCAGACCACCCTCTGCTGCCTGTTCTTCTTCCTCCATCTCACCTCAGGACTTTGCCGACTATTTCAAGGAAAAGGTGGAATCCATACGTCAGGCCATCCTCCTCCCATCCTTCACCGCTTCCTATCACTCCTCCTGCATTCCTTGACTCTTAATCCGCTGTCACAGAGGAGGATGTGTCGTTGCTGATCTCCTTTTCTCCCTCTACCACCTGCCCTCTTGACCCCATTCCCTCCCATCTCCTAAAACCTCTTGCTCCTTCAAAAATCCCTACGCTCACACACATTTTTAACTCTTCCCTCTACTCTAAAACAAAAGAGATACCGGCGCCTTTAGAGTCCAAATGAGTGATAGTCCTGGGAATTCAAGACAGAAGGATGAGTGTCCAAAGGGGTGACTTAGCAATTCCTCGATCTTCAGGTGATCAGATGTAACTTCATCCGTAAGTTGCGTGATATGAAACGAGAAAGGAGAAAATATAGTGCAACACATCTAACATAAAATAATCAGACACAAACTAACAAAACAGACAAGACTGACATAAGACACACAGGGGCAAGGCTGAAAGTAAAAGTTAGTTTAATACAAATCTAAAACAATGTAAAATGAATGGACGAAGGACCCAGAGATCGCCAATCCGGTGGAGTAAAAGCGAAGCCCTACTCACAGGATGGCTGCTGTAAACAGGCAATGGATATCAGGTAAGGGATGAAAGAAGTCCTCCTCTAGCTGGACAGTGTAGTTCACCGGCATGCTTCCCCGTGTCCCGTGCTCCCGTGCTCCTCGAAACGGAAGTGACGTCACCAGATGTTACGTCACCGGTGGGCGGGACTTTAGGGCGGAGATCCTTCCTACTACTGATCTATAGCCTAAGCGTTCCTCTCATCAAATCGTCCAGACAGACTAACGAAAAACACCCTACGCATTTCGTGCGCTTGCGCACACTTCCTCTGGTACCTTTCCCTCTTCCTTCAAACACTTCTCCCCTTTATGTGTTATTTATATTATTTTTTATTTATATGATTGTCATGTGTATTGCTGCTGTGAACGCGCTATGTACATTAATGGCGCTATATAAATAAAGACATACATACATTGTCACAGTAGACTAGTACTTATGAACAATTTTATATTTTTGGGATTCTCGATTGAGCATAACAAGGCGGGAAAAATAAATTGTCATTTATTTCTTTTCAGACAAACACATGACAACCTCAGAATACACTTAATAATCACTTACTGGGATGGGAAAACAAAATAAATTGTCAATTGAACGAAAGATGAAGAAACAAAGTCTCTGGGTTACAATCCTTTTGGCTAGGGCGCAACTTGCCAGCCCGCTATCTCCGCCAAATGTAAAAAGTTCGTTCTGGTTCGTTGGTGTACGTTCTGGGGTCTCCAGCGCTAACGAATTCCTGAAGTAGGGGTAGATCCTTGGTTACGATGGTTTAACCCCTTGAGTTCCGGAACCTCTGCCGCTGTACCTGGACGGGATCTTGAACCACGCTTGAATAAATCATGAATCACACCAGGGATAGCTCAGCAGGACGGTTTATAGCGTTTACAGTCCTATACCTAACATGCGTGCCCAATTTCCTCCGTGGGAACATTTAACCCACCTATCCCCTATTTGCCCGAAGTTTGCAGAACGGGCAAAAAGGGCTTTCCGGTTTGCAAAGCGCATGTGTCAGCCTAACACCTAGGCGGTTTACCATACCGGGGTCCGCCCCTTACCTGGTGACGCTCCTTCTGGGGTTTGGTCCCAAAGTGTGAATGGCCCTTTCTGAGTACCGGTATCTTGCACTCAGCAACATCCCGGCCACTTTCACACTTTGGATCTCTGATGCTTTTCAACTCCGGACTTCACTAGACTCTAAGGCGCCCTCTTTGCAGGGTGCCTTTGAAGTACGGAGTTGAGAAATCCCTCAGTTAATTCACCCTTAGCATATTTGCATTGCTGAAGGATTTTTCCCGGGCTTACAGAAAAAGTTTTCCTGCCTGTACATTTAAAACCTTACAGTACAACACAGTTTATTAAAACAATATGTTCTGCTTGTGCAACTACTGTAAATTTCATATGCGTGTGTATGGTTTCTTTATTCCTGCCTGCACTCTAAAAATTAGAGTGTTAGCTTACTCCGTTCGCCAGTTAGCTTCTTTAAGTGAACTGTCTATGATGTGGTTTGTGATTTAACCCAGTTCTCACGTTAATAGACTTTCTCTCTTTTAAGTTGCAAAGCTAACAAGGCAGCGGATACATTTTGACAGGACCCATTTCAGCAAAACTGCAAACCACTTACTCACTTAACCTTGCGGTTGCGAGGTCAAGAGCTCAGAAATGGATACCTATACTTTCAACATGGCCATCCATACGTAGCCATGCTTCTTCAATCAGCGCTTGGTTTAGCGCTCACAGCGCCATCTTGTGTCTGAAAACCAATTGGCACAGTTTGTATATATTCCTTTTACTACAGTCAGGGAATGGACTGCAAAATGAGGACAATAAAGATGGTGAAGGGGAAATATGACATTTGTGGTGTACATGGAATTAACCCCTTCTGTCCCAACACGATTTAGGGTTTATCAGCCGGGCACACTGCCTTTATTATTGGCCTGATTAACCCCTCATCGTCACATACATACATACATCTCAGAATTTAAAGTTGTCTGTACTGCTTCTAAAAACAAAAAGAGTACCGCCAACCAACAACCAGGGTACAGTAAATGCAGAGATTACTATATAAATAAAATATTACAATGTCTGTCTAGTCCTGCTGCTAGACTCCATGGAGGTATTCCAACTCCTCCAAAAGGCAACTTGTGTGAAAGAAAATTCATCAAACGACTTCATCACTGAAGAAGCTGTATGCAAAACGCGTTTGATGAATTTTGATCACTGCCAGCCACCGTACTCCACTAAACCGTCAGATTGACCAATCAGCGAACATCCTGACAGACCCCTGTATCCCTGCATCATCCAGCCTCTGGTAGGAACGGTTTCGGAGGGCTGGAACCAGGCTGTGCACGAGCCAGGCAAGCCACTGCTGAGCAGACAACACAGAGAAATGCAGGAGCAGCTGTGAAGGACACCCCAAAGAAATCCTGGAAGTCTGAGGCAAAGGGACAGACTTGGGTGTGCTGGATTCGAGTTGAAAAACACAAGTCTGGAAAGCTATTCACTAATGCATTTGTGAATAAGATGTTTGTGAGTGCATCCATTTTTATTTGTTCTATAGTTATTTAAAAAATTATTATGCCATGTTCCTTTTTTTCTACCTGTTTTAAGTTATGCACTGGTTGCTGTTGAAGGTTACATCCTTATCCCCAGTGTGACTCAACATATGTAAGTGTATGTTGTTTATAAATCAGAAGTGGTTTTGACTGTTTGGAAGCTGACTAAGTCTATATAGTGCTTTGAGTTAGTTAGCCCTACAGTTTCTATAAGTTTATTGAGAGTTGATACTAGTATTACTGTAGTTATTATTTTATCAATACCTCTTTTTGTCTGTGTTTATCTTTTCTCACATATCTCTATTTGGATTGATGAACTGAGTCTATGCACTGGAGGACTTCTACACATGTACTTCTTATAAGGCCACATCAGCAGATTTAAATCAGTTGATGGTTGTTGTACTGTATGTACTACTGAAACCTGGAGAACTATGAGAAGTAGAGTTCAGAAATAGAGTAATAAAGAAAAAAACATCTAGGGATCAATTGCCCATTCTGTATCAATGTATTATAGAACACGTAAAATAACTGTATCCCATTAGATTAGATTGGAATAAGATTAGGAGTTGTTGTAAACAGAAGAAAAATGAAACAGCTTCTGAATAGTTGTAAACGGAAAAAAAATGAAACCGCTTCTGAATATGCTGATAAATTTATGAATTTGTTTAAAAAAACATTCAGGGATTACATATAGAGACTATGCCCAGGAGCTTTGAATAATGCCTTTGTAAACGAACTAGACAGATTAGCTAGTCAAGCAGTAAAACTAGCTACTGTGAGGTGGGAAGCCAAACCCCTATGGGAATTAATAAGTGTTGCAGACTATGGCTTTAAAGTGAAATAAAAGTGCTAAAGCTGTAGAAACCCTGCTTTATTAATTTCACTCCCGACAGAGGGAGAGCTGCACGATTGTCGGGAAATAATATCACAGGAAACTCTTGTGAGACCAGGTCTAACAGACATCCCCCTAATTAACCCACAGTGGGATCTGTTTGTTGATGGATCTTGATTAAAAAAAAACTAGACTATTTGGAGCTCCCCAAGCACAAATATATCAGTTTTACGGTACCACTTAGTGGTGAAATAATTAATAGCAGTAAACTCAATATGTACAAATAAATAAAAGAAAATAAATAAATAAAAAACATATAGAATGTTAAAAATATTAGACAACCGTTATGATCACTCAACCTCTAAAAGGAACAGCCACATTTCTCCAGGACTACAGATGCAGAAAGATGAGGGAGTAGATTCGTAACAGTGGACCACTATGGGTTGGTAGTTTTCCTTGTAGTCACTTGTTACTACAATAGTGAGTAAAGGTAGGTAGAGTAGCGTTTTAAGCCGGAGAAGATAGAGGATTAATGGTGCAGTAGGTTTAAAAAGATTTTTAATACACAATGCACACAGCAACAAAGAATCCCGTCATGGGCACTCACATTTGTATGTGCCCTATGGGCGTATAATGATATCTTTGCTTGATACTGACAGACTCTTGTCCTCTGACACTGGATCACAGTGTGCGTTGTTGCTGAGTGGATTCGCCTTGTGTCCCACTGATGACCGCTGGGAGTGACCCTCTGCTTGCCACAATGCACCGACATCACTGGGTTCCGCTCCTGTCGGTTTTTTCTTCCTTCTTTCACTCAACACATTTCGCTAGTCTTGATCTAGCTTCGTCAGGAGTGTAATGAAGTCTACTCTACCTATGGTTGATATAGTCTAAGTCCTCCTATTGGCTCATGTGGAAACTTAGATTAAAAATGTCAATGGCTGATTCGCCAAACCGGAACATACATTGCTAGTTCTAATGCGACCGGATGGTAATGAAAATAATACAAGTTTTTTAATACAAAAATCTTTTCAAAAATACTTAAAGCATAAATATCAAATATATAATGTCATAATCTCACAAAATAAAATAGACCGCTCCATAATCTTATTCAGACGAGCAGATTCGTCAAAATCCTATTGTAGACAGCTAGGAACTTCATAAACCATCGGTGAAAAATGTCAATGGCTGGTTCGCCAAACCGGACATTGAATAACCATAAATTGTTACTTCTAGTGCGACCGGATGGTAATAAAAGATAATTCAAATCTTTTAATACAAAAAACTATTTTTAAAAATACTTAAAACATAAACAGCAAATATATAATGTAGTCTTACATAATAAAATACAGTACTCGAATAGACTGCTCCTTAAGCTTATTCAGGGGAGCAGATTCGTCAAAAACCTATTGGAGACAGCTAGGAACGAACTTCATAAACGATCGGTTACAGTCTATCCTAATAATCTCACTTAAGTACATGTTTCTTTAGCACTAAAGTTGTGGGTTTTCAAGTTGAGCCAATGGCACTCCCCACAAAAGAAGAGGAAAAAGAAAACAGCCTTTTGGTGGCCCGGCATGCAGAGGGATATCAAGAAGTTCGTCGCTGCATGCTCAACATGTGCTCGTAATAAGACTCCCCGGAACAAACCACCAGGACTTCTTTGACCTCTTCCCACCTCGAACTGTCCATTGACCAACTTTTCCATGGACTTCATAGTGGAATTACCCAGTTCCAAAGGGATGAACACATCTTGGTTGTGGTGGACCGCTTCTCCAAGCAAACTCACTTTATTCTGTTGAAGGGTCTTCCCAACGCTTCCAAACTGACAGACGTCTTTATTAAGGAAATTTTTCGTCTCCATGGTGTTCCAAAGGTCAAAGTTTCCGATCAAGGATCACAACTCATTTCTAAGTTTTGGCGCTCTTTCTCTCAGCAATTAGGGATCTCACTTAATTTCTCCTTGGGTTACCACCCCCAGACCAACAGTCAGACGGAGAGAACAAACCAGTCACTAGAGCAGTACTTTCAATGCTTTGTCTCAGACACCCAGGATTACTGGACTGACCTTCTGCCCTGGGCCTAGTTCATGCACAATATTCAGCGCAGTGAATCCACTATGGAGTCACCCTTCTTCGTCAACTATGGGTTTCACCCATCTTTTCTTCCCATGTTACACCCAGATCTGGGGTGCTGGCAGCAGACAACAGACTACGTTTTTTGCAGAACTCTTGGAAGAGAATTCAAGAGAATCTTAGGAGGGCAACTTCCAGATGGAAGATGCAAGCAGATCGTCATCAACGGGAGATTCCAGAATACAGCCCGGGAGAAAAAATATATGCCTCAAGGACCCTACTCTCAAATTGGCACCGAGGTTCATTGGACCTTTTACCATCGTGGAAAAAGTCAACCAAGTAGCATACCGCTTTCGCCTCCCCTCCTCTATGATAATTCCATTGGTGTTCCACACCTCACTTCTTAAATCGGGTATCCAGGACCATCGTTCCCCCGCTTCGCCCTCGTCTCTGGGACCTCTCCTCGTGGAGGGCCAACAGGAGTTCGACGTGCAATCCTTGTTGGACTCCAGGATCATGTACTGAGAGAAAAGGAAACCTAGTGAGTGACCACTTAATCACAGTTGTGTAATGTGGTTGTATTAAAACACTTTATTGTCATCAAACGAATATAAAATATAGGGATTTAAAAATAAACAGCATATACCGTAACTGTAATCAAATTGCCATAGCTATAAGAGCTATGTTGATTGTACATATGGGAGATAAGACGAGAGTCAAATTCTCAATGCTGTACAAAACAGCCTAATAGGAATAGGGGTTAATATTGGTCACTGCTACGTATTCACTGCCTAGGTGGCCAGAGATGGGTGAAATAAACCCAAATAGCTGAAGGCTAATAGAACTGACCAACCTACTAATGCCCTAACTGGTAGTAGGTGCAAGTAGAACCTCAAAATGTAAAAGGAGGTAATACAATAAAGTACACCTTGCAGAGATTATCCCTTTTAGGGGGGAAGGGGCACATAGCCGATAATCCGTCAAAGGGATTAACTACTGCATATGGTAATTGTAGGGGGGCAAAGAATACAAATAGAGATCCCCAGGGATCTGAAAGAGTCACCTATATTTGGAGACAATAGGTGTCTTACATATAATGTACTAGTATCCCTGTATGAGGAATGAGTGTCAGTTGCATATTTAGTAGCCCAATAAACATGAACAGTTATGCTGTGAGTGGGGTAGTGACATCACCCAACCGATCGCCGGAGCGCACTAGCCCGATATAGCGGGGGGTGCTATGCTATGGGGTTAATGGTAATTAATCTCCAATCACCCCTCCTTTTACAGCTGAACCCCAACTCAGAATAGGTGGGCTGCTGTATTATGCGGCAATGGTGATATTAGTCCAATCACCCGACTGATCACAGTAATGCAATAGCTCAATGTGAACAGGCTGCTATACTGTGTGATTGATCGTGATTGTATCCGGTCACCCAATCAGACCCAGCTAACTGTGTGTGCCGATCTACAATGAAAAGATTGCCGTGAGTAATTGACTAAACGGCTTCCTGCACAAACCACAGAGGTAGTAACATGCGGTTACAATTGTAGCAAGGTAAGTAACGATGTATAATATGTTCAGTTCCTGCACAGACCACAGAGATGGTAACATGCGGAATGAACACTGTTACAATTGTAGCAAGGTAAGTAACGATGTACAGTATAATGTGTTCAGTTCCTGCGCAAACAGAGCCAAGGGTGATTAACACTGACACTGACTAATACATGCATAGTCCCCTGCATCAGCACTGATCCTTTGTATATCAATGCTGATGTGCTCGAGGACATGCCTAATCTAGTAGCAAATGAGAAATAGAAAACCCCTATTACAGAATGGAGCCTGCGATGTAGGAAGTCACACGCAGGATCGTTGTATAGTAATTGGTAAATGATCGCCGGGACGCCGCAACTATGTTTAAATATCACTTAATGTTGCTGTCATAGAGCAAGAACAACATTTCTGTTTCAACCCCCCCTTTCCTTTGCCGTTTCTGCTTGTCAGGTTCTCATTCCAGCTGCATGTATTTTGCTCTGTGCACTCAAAGTGCTTGTGTGTTAGACACAGTGTTACGACCCCTGTCTCTGCATTATGCCAGTGAGTTGCTACAGCAACCTCAGCCTTTCTGTCAGAATGGGTTAGTCTGCCCTCTCACCCCTCTGCCTTGCTGACAGATGGTCTGTCCCCAGGCTATCTTGCTACCCAGAATACACTGGCACTTCCTTTTCACCCTGGACTCTGAGTTAGCTGCCTATTTGCCTCAGCAAGGCCTTTTTGTTTTACACTGTCTCATCATTGATACACTGCACTTCAAACAGAGAAGCACTCTACCTACATTACATCTACAAGCACCTATCTCCCTGTGATTTTCCCTCAATAAAATTAAGAAAGAGAAAGGGACTTGTTTGTGCTTTGGAAGAGGTGAGACACGAGTTAAGCTTACTGGAACTACTCATACATCATTCGTGACCCTGGTTCCAGGAAAGTTGCAGTCGCAATGATAGCGTCCCGCGTGTGGGGGGAACATTAAGTGATATTCAAACATAGTTGCGGAGTCCCGGCGTTCATTTACCAATTACTATACAACGATCCTGCGTGTGACTTCCTACATCGCAGGCTCCATTCTGTAATAGGGGTTTTCTATTTCTCATTTGCTACTAGATTAGGCATGTCCTCGAGCACATCAGCATTGATATACAAAGGATCAGTGCTGATGTAGGGGACTATGCATGTATTAGTCAGTGTCAGTGTTAATCACCCTTGGCTCTGTTTGCACAGGAACTGAACACATTATACATCGTTATTTACTTTGCTACAATTGTAACAGTGTTCATTCCGCATGTTACCATCTCTGTGGTCTGTGCAGGAACTGAACATATTATACATCGTTACTTACCTTGCTACAATTGTAACCGCATGTTACTACCTCTGTGATTTGTGCAGGAAGCCGTTTAGTCAATTACTCACGGCAATATGTTTTCACTGTAGATCGGCACACACAGTTAGCTGGGTCTGATTGGGTGACCGGATACAATCACGATCAATCACACAGTATAGCAGCCTGTTCACATTGGGCTATTGCATTACTGTGATCAGTCGGGTGATTGGACTAATATCACCATTGCCGCATAATACAGCAGCCCACCTATTCTGAGTTGGGGTCCAGCTGTAAATGGAGGGGTGATTGGATATTAATTACCATTAACCCCATAGCATAGCACCTCCCGCTATATCGGGCTAGTGCGCTCCCGCGATCGGTCGGGTGATGTCACTACCCCACTCACAGCATAACTGTTCATGTTTATTGGGCTACTAAATATGCAACTGAAACTCATTCCTCATACAGGGATACTAGTACATTATATGTAAGACACCTATTGTCTCCAAATATAGGTGACTCTTTCAGATCCCTGGGGATCTCTATTTGTATTCTTTGCCCCCCTACAATTACCATATGCAGTAGTTAATCCCTTTGACGGATTATCGGCTATGTGCCCCTTCCCCCCTCAAAGGGATAATCTCTGCAAGGTGTACTTTATTGTATTACCTCATTTTACATTTTGAGGTTCTACTTGCACCTACTACCAGTTAGGGCATTAGTAGGTTGGTCAGTTCTATTAGCCTTCAGCTATTTGGGTTTATTTCACCCATCTCTGACCACCTAGGCAATGAATACGTAGCAGTGACCAATATTAACCCCTATTCCTATTAGGCTGTTTTGTACAGCATTGAGAATTTGACTCTCATCTTATCTCCCATATGTACAATCAACATAGCTCTTATAGCTATGGCAATTTGATTACAGTTATGGTATATGCTGTTTATTTTTAAATCCCTATATTTTATATTCGTTTGATGACAATAAAGTGTTTTAATACAACCACATTACACAACTGTGATTGAGTGCTCACTCACTAGGTTTCCTTTTCTCTCAGTATATGCCAGTTACCCTACCTAGATAGCACCTCACACCTTCATTCTTAGCTGTGCGGGGGCTCCCTTTTATGTGTGGACTCCAGGATCACCAGAGGATCTCTTCAATACCTGGTACACTGGAAAGGGTTTGGACCAGAAGAATGCTCCTGGATACCTCGGCACCGTCTACATGCCCCCAGGCTCATCCGGCTCTGTGGCGAGGAGAGGGTTAATCAGGCCTAAATAAAGGTATTATACCCGGCTGATTAATCCCAACTCGCATTGGGAATGAAGGGGTTAACAGTGGTTGCACTGCACTGCTGTATTTGCCCTGTCCCAGCCTTCATAACCCCCATTTGCAGGCTATTCCCTGTCTGCTGCAATAGAAGTAAATGCAATATGTGCTATAATCTTTTTAGGCACAAGATGGTGTTGTGTGCGCCAAAGCTAGCGCTGATTGAAGAAGCGTGGCTGCGGTTGAGAGGTCTGTTTGAAGTATGGGTATCCATTTCTATCCATTCGACCTCGTAACCGCAAGTCAATTGAATAAGTGGCTTGCGGTTAGATTTGAAGTGCTTTTACCGATACAATGTATCCGTACCTTTTTCGCCTGCAGAACTTGAAAAGCAGAAAGTCAATGGCCGTGAGAAGTAGGTCAATTGATGTGGGAACTGGGTGAACTTGAGTTCCCACAATAAAGCCGGTTCAATGAAGCAGGCTAACTCGCGAACGGAGGCATCCAGCACCCTGATTTTTGGTGTGCAAGTATAAATAAATAAAAATGCACATACATATAAAAATTACAGTTGTGGGACACCCAGAACATGATGTTTTAATAAAGTGTGTATTACTGTGAATTTAAATGTACAGGCAGGAACTGTTTTCTGTAAGCCCGGGAAGAAATCCTTTGGCATGTAAATATGCTAAGGGTGCATGAGCTGAGGGTATTTTCCTTCCTGCATTTCAAAGTGGGAGCCTCTATGTCTAGGGAAAATGCAGGGATGAAAAGCCTCAGAGATCCAAGGTGTGAAAATGGACGGGATATTGCAAAGTGCCAGATCCCGGCACCCAGCACGAGACATTCGCACCTTGGAGACAAACTCCAGACCCAGGGTCGCCAGGGAAGGGGTGTATTCCAGGTATGCTAAACCGCATGGGTGTGAAGTGAGCACATGCGCTTTGCAGACCGGAAAGCCTTTTTTGCCTGTTTTGCGAACTACAGGCAAATCGGGGATTGGGGGGATAAATGTTCCCACGGCGGGGATTGGGTGTACATGTTAAGGATCGGCTTGTGAACCCTATAACTATGACTGCCAGACTATCCCCAGTGTGATCCAGATACGATTCATGATGTGACTACGCTTTACGCAGGATTTCGTTTAAGTACAGCGGTAGCGGTTCCAGTACGCAAGGGGTTAATCACATCGCAACTAAGAATTTACCCCAAACTTCGGAATTCGTTAGCCGTGGTGGCTCCCGAACTAATTCCTACGAACTTCAACGAAATTCTTTGATTTGGCAAAGTTATTAGATCGGTAACTTGCGATCTAGCCAACTGGACTCTAAACAGAGACTGCATTTCTTGCGCTTTCTTGCAAAGAACATTTTATTTCATTTCCCCATCCCAGTAAGTGTTGTTTTAAGTGTATTCTGAAGTTGTCGTGTGTTTGTCTAGTAAGGAAATAAATCACAATTTATTTTGCCTCCTTGTTGTGTTCAATCGAGAATCCCAAAATATAAGAAGTGTTGATACGTTCTGGTCCACCGTGTCAGGCTCTTCCACTCAAGATGCCCGCGCAAGCTTTCCTTGAGACACCTGGCGGTCGCTCCTGAGAGGTGGGTACTGTCAGTTTCCATGATCTGCGGCGTTCTCGGCGCGGTCTCCACCTACCCAAACCCATGATTAGGTGCCCCGCTTCTCCCTCCGTCTGCGTCTCGTCTCACACATGCTGGTACAAGCCGTCAGCCATGGGGTGCGGGCTGATTCCGCGCTGGAAGTAATATGTCCCTATTGGTCCCTTCTCCAGGCTACGTCTGTGTGGTGATGTCACCAGCGTGCATCGCGCACGCTTTGCGCGGTTGCGCGCGCTGAATCATCTCCCGGGTTCTGGGCTATTCCCCGCACCTGCTGCTGACATCCTACCAGCCAATCTCAGCGAGGAATACTGGTGAGTCTCATCCCAGCCTGCAACTCATTGGACCATCTCCCTTTATATGCTCAGCCAGCCCTCTGGCAAATTGGCTGAGCATAACACTTCATGTGTGCGAAGTGCTGATTGCAATTCCTGCCTCCTTGCATATTGAACCCGTGTCTAGTTTCCAAGTCCTGTCTTGTTTGACCATGGCTTTCTCTGGACTCCGCTCTTGTCTACTCCTGACCCCTGCTTACCAACGACGATCCGCACCTCTCCAACCCCAACTACGGCAAGGTACCCTCGACGATCCTCAACTCTCCAACCCCGACTACGACAAGTATCTGCTACCATTCTGCCCTCTCCAACCCCGACCCGGCTACCACGACCAATCTACACTCCGGTCGTGCCCTTGTGGCTGGAAGTTGGTGTTTTGTCAATCCCCACCTCGTCCCTGCGGTCACGCCCTGTTTGTTGTGAGCTCTCTGTTACACTTCCCCACCATAGTCCAGAAGGCTATCGCGGTGGCGAACATCCTGTGGGAGCGATACTTCGTGCATTATGGCCTGCCAAACCGGCTCCACTTAGATCAAGGCCGGGACTTTGAGAGTATACTCATCCGGGAGTTACTCAACATCCTCAAAAGTCCCAGACAACACCGTACCATCCGGAGGGAGATGCACTACGGGAGCAGTTCAATCGGACACTCGTGGACATGCTTGGGGCTCTGAAAGGAGCGGAAGACGGAGTGGAGTAGGCATGTAGAGGCTCTGGTGCATGAATATAACTGCACCCGCCATGAGTCTACAGGGTACATGCCCTACTTTCTCATGTTTGGGCGAGAAGCTTGGCTTCTGGTAGATGTGCTTCTGAGGGTATCAACTGATGGGGTACCCAATATGACACACTTCCCCTATGTGTAAAGGCATCAAAAGAACCTGCAGCAAGCTTACCAGCTAGCGGAGAAGGCTGCCGCTCACTTTAACACCAATAACAAGAGGCGACGGCTTGTTCATGATCGCTGGAAGTCATCTCAATTTGATTTTTCCAGTGACCATAGCCTGACGTCGCAGTTGCATCGCCGGCACTATAAGCGTAGCCTTAGTGTTGCTACATCTGTATTTTTGGGTAGTCATTTTTAACACATGGAGATATCGCTTTAAAATCTCAGATACATTTTAAAAATCGGTTAGCCACCGTTCTTTTTTTATTTTTAACTTTTAAATGTATAAACAGGAGAAATGTTTCTAGAAGTCTCGCATTTCAATATTTTTACATTTATTTTCTCTGTCTTTCAGGAATGTATCTTTCTATTTAAAGAATATCAGAAGTGTTTTCACAGAACACGGCAACACACTCTAAAGTCTGCGAGGGAAAAACCATGTGAAGTGTCAGAGATGTACATATTTGGAAAATTTGAAGCCTTCTGTAAAAGACTGGAAAAAGTATGATAAACAATTAAGCTAAAAAATGGCTATGAATTTTGGTTTTATGTGTTTACTCTTAGGTCATTTGTGGTATGGTTTCATTTGATCTCTGATAATATTCTTATAGTCTTATACTCTCATAAACTACTGTATGGCATGTGAATAAATAATAGCCATAAACTGTTCACAACCGATTGTGATTGTGAATTAAAACAGTTTTTATTTGTGTAAAATGACAGAGGACAAATATTTTTTTGTTCTCATTAGCTCATTATCGGGATCAGACTAACTGACATTCAGATTTCAGGTATAAATTTGGAGTTCTTGCTTGGAGAGTCAGACATGTTCAACTCTTAAGTATAAGAATACTTTTACATGAAGCAAAATGGAAAAGAATTTCCAAGAGTATTGCTAATATACTGTGCACACAAATTGTTGTAATCAACTGAAAAGGTGTGTGAATAAACTCAAGAAAACATAACATTTAACAGATTAAATTAATTATATAGCACTCAATTGTTGTTATCAATTCAAGTACAATGTACTATATTATGCTCTGTGTATTGTTGTTTTTTTGTGCGGACATATGAACGACTTCCCTGAAGACACGGGATGCTATTGTGATGTCATCCAGTCTTTTTAGAGTATCTTTCGTATCTCTAATTAATGAACAAAGAGTTTTAACATTTTATCGACATATTTACTGATATTTTCTGTGAGGCTTCCAATCCCAAACATTTGCCTTCAATTACAATATTTGTAATTACCCAGTAGCAATATACAATATCATATACCCAGTAGCAATATACAATTTGGGATTTCTAGCACTGTATTGGGTTAATATTAACTACCTGATTGCCTGTGGGTAGACAACACTGGATTCTGGATTCTATCTGGCTCCACTAAAAGGGCGTATTTTCTAGATTATTTTTATTATTATCCTGTTATTCTAGGTAATTGACTAGTTTGACCTAGTCAACTTTCCTGATACACTGATTCATCCTTGCCTATAAACCTCCTTCATCCTCTAATTTTAATTGTTTCCAATTTGAGTTATACAGTATATACAGTATGTTATTTAATCTATTAAATGTTAAGTTTTTTACTTAAGTTTATTCACGCACATTTACAGTTAATTACAATTATTCAGATGTAACTGCTTCCTATTGGCCCGTGTGGCGCGGGAGATTTAAACCCCCAATTTTGTCTCCTGGAAAGGACAGTACTGTCACAATCCCCTCGGGTAGCAGGGAGTGCCTGAATCTGAAATTAACATGGTTCAAATTCATAGACACCCTGCTTTCTATAAATATTAAAGAAGCGGTAGGCAGAACTTTCCTTTTAACATGTATAACAGTCCTGATTAGATAACTTTCAGGGGCCTATTCTATAAACCGCGATAACCCACTTATTGAGGCCTTTTCGGCTAAAATGCCTACTTCTATTCCGTAAGCCTCGATAAATGGGCGATAAAGGCATAAATCGCCCATTTTTGCAGCCATCAAAAAAAATCGTCAGGTCAGCTGCGATAAGCCACTTATCGGCAGGTTCTGAAACTCGTACACCAAAGGATGCTCTTCCCCCTCATTCTCAACTTTATTGAGTACAGCACCAATACCTTAATCGGAGCCATCGGTCTGCACCAAAAATTTATTGGAATAGTCTGGGGCAGCTAGGATGGGTGCACTGGCCAGCGCTGTCTTGAGAGCCTGAAACACTGTTTAACAGGCAGGAGACCAGGCTAACAGCACTGGGAGTCGCTTCTGTATCAGGTCTGTCAAGGGTTTAGCCATGGCGCTGTACTGTGGGACAAACTTCCTATAGAACCCAGCGGTGCCTAAAAAAGCCATAACCTGGCGCATGCGCGACAACGGACTGAATGGCTGCTTGATCATTCAGCTCCGTTTCTAGCCGACACAAATTAATTAATAAATACATCCAAACCTGGCGGATTTCGCCGAAATTTGACCACAACGTACCCGGACACCTCCAGGATGTCTAAAGGGACAAGATCGAAGCGCCCCTCCACAGTAATGACTGACTATTACAGCAAAGGAGATCAGCCACGCGCCCGCAGCCATGAGGGCCCCCCGCCAAGCGGGTCCGACTCAGAGGCAGAGAGGGATGAAGATAGCGGGAACAGAATTATGCGGAGGCGCGATATGCAGGAGTTCTGCACTGATATTAAAAGATGCCTGCAGGCTGAAGTGGCGTCCCTGAGAGCGGACATCAGCAGCATTGGCGACAGAACAGACACCCTGGAGAGGAAGCTGGACACCACAGTAAAGTCCCTCCATAAAACTGACAAACAACTAGCCCAGGTAAAGGACTCTATCCAAGACCTCTTAGACAAACAAGAAGATGCTGAAAACCGAGAGCGTCGGAATAACGTGAGAATTAGAGGGGTCTCCGAAGAAGAACCTGACCCGGAGGATTTCGTGGGCCGGTGGCTAACCCAATTGATGCCGGACAGGACGGCCCAAGAGTTGCATCTGGACCGGTGTCACAGAGCCCTGAGATCCAGGCCGCAGCCGGGAGACCCCCCACGGGATATCATCGCCCGCTTCCATTATTTTAAAATAAAAGAACTATTTACCCAGCTGACCCGCAATAATCCATCTTTTGAATCGCACAAAATTCAAGTTTTCCAAGACATCTCCCCCACAACACTATTAAAAAGAAAACAACTTACCCCAATTACTAAAATCCTCAGAGATGAAGGGGTTAAATACCGCTGGATTTTCCCCTTTGGGCTTCTTGTGTCCAGAAACGGGGCATCTACGACAATAAAAAAAGCTGAAGATGGCGGAGCCTTCCTCACTAAACTGGGCTTACAGGACAAAATTACAGAGGAGGTGGCGGGAAACAGAACAGCGCCGGATCCAATATGGCGGGAGGCGGGAAGATCCAACAAGAAAAATCATGCCCGCAGTCCACGGTAACTGGACTACTAAAGAGACTGGGTTCCCTCATAGTTATTGCTGACTCCCCTCCCTACCCCCCGCTTTCTGTTCGCTAAAACAGTACCCGCAGCAGTCCCGCTGAGACCCCTGTACAGCTAAACCCCCCCACGGCATCCCCCCCAGAGCCCAGAAGAGACAAGGCCCTTTGGTCCGGCTGCAACATCTACCTGATCCCCCGACGGCAGCGGAGAGAGACTGGCATCCATCTTGAATCAGCTCCGGTGCCCAACTGAGGAGGTGCGGCTACGGATGACGTCAACAGGGAGGAGATTGCACCTCGCGCGAGAGGGACGGAGGAGAGATGCCACAACCAAGATGGCGGAGGTCAGGACGGACCGGAAGAGGCGGGACCCGGAAGGCGACCCTGGAGGAGGCCAAGCACTACACGGCGCCGAAAGAGAAAAGGGACACACTTATAGAGCGCACGCAGACGGGGAGGGGCGGGGCCCTAGGAGGGGGGATAAACAAGATAGCACAGAGGGCAACGGAAGCCACCCCACGGGCGGACAACCCACTCACTGACACCCCCGCTCCCGCGGCCGCCCCTGATCCTTGCGCGGACACCCCTGTTGCTCCCACTGGCGTTTCCCTCAATGACACTCCCGCCCCTCTCGCTCTTTGATACCTCTAATCACCGCGCTGATACCCCTACGTCCCCAGATGGCACCCCTCCCGCGGATACCCCTGCGGGCGAGCCCCCTGAGGACATCTCTTAGACATACGGCATACACCCTATTCATGCTGTCACCTCCATAGCAGTAATGGGATCCTGCTAGGGAGGGAGGGAGGGAGATAAAGACGGGAACACCCGCTGCAGCAGGGGCTTACACAGCAATAGAGAGCGGCAAGGGACAGCAATGAAGGTAGCCATAGGCCATCGGGGGGGCGGGAGGTGGAGGCCCCAATACAGAGCTCTGAGAGGGTAAAGTGGAAATAAGAGGCAAAAACAGACAGGAAGACGGGGGATGTTGGGGGGGAGGGGGAAAAAAAAAAAAAAAAAAAAACGGGTAAATAACCACGGGACTCAGCAGAGGACTGGGGCCTAATAGGCAATGCAAGAGGCAAGTCGGAGGGGGGCTACAGAGGAAGGAGGGTCAAGTTGTTGGAAGTTACTGATAGAAGGTCAGAGTTGTAGGTTACATGCAATTTCTTACGTATGCAGGTTGTTTATAGGTCAGGTTTGGACTAACAAAGTTACTAGTTCATCGGCTGAGACGGCGGTCCTACAGTCGTCATGCGTGTCTACCCTTGGGATGGGGCAGTTGCCCTAGAACCCGAGGAAGTCCTGGGGACGAGGCGGGGCAACACGGCCCTTTTCAGGAGGAAAAAGATAGAGGGCGTGTTCCAGAGACCCGTAGTCCCACAGGCAAGGGAGAGACGGCGGTCCTATGCCGCTGATCAATCTCCCCAGTTGATGTATGTTGTTTACATGTTTTTTCTTTTCCCTTATGTGTCCCAAGTACCTACTGTGTCCACCCCCCCCCACACTGTCTCCTCCACGAGTGGCCCCCCGCTGAAGCCCTGCACAGAACTGAGTACTGCAGGGGAACAGAAGCGGCGCCGTAGCGACCCGATACATCCAAGAGCAACACTAGTAAAACAAGGTCAGTTCCCCACAACAACATGCCTCTAACCTTTATATCTCATAACACTAAGGGTCTAAACTCACCATGCAAACGAAGGATAGCACTCACTGACTACAAAAAAAAGGGAGCGGACTTCATCCTACTCCAGGAAACGCACTTCAGTACCTCTAGTGCGCCCAAATATTTTGATAAACAATATAATCAAGTATTCCTATCCTCCGCTCCAGAAAAAAAAAGGGGGGTTGCAATCCTAGTCCATAATAAAGTAGGCCTAGTAGTGGATAAGGTAAAGAAAGACCGAGAGGGGAGGTTCCTGATGCTCATAGGGTCCATCAACATGCTCCCCATAACAATAGCCACGCTGTATGCCCCCAACACCCATGAAGCAGAATTCTTTACGAAGACATTCGGCATTATAAAAAAGTTTAGCGAAGGAGCCCTAATCCTAGGCGGGGACTTCAACGTGGCTATGAACACAACCCTAGATCGCTCAGGTCCCCATAAGTGCAGAACCAACCCCCGATCTTCCGCGCTAGCACAAGGTCTGAAAGACCTTCACCTAATAGATGCATGGAGAGAAAGCCACCCGCTAGAAAAACTCTACACTTTCTACTCACACCCACACGACTCATTCAGTAGAATCGATTACTTCTTTATCTCTAGCAGACTGGTCTCCGCGGTCACCCACACAGGGATCCATGATATTTCATGGTCGGACCATGCACCGATCGAGCTAAGGTGCGCGCAGATAGGGCTGGAAAGGCCAAGAGCAAATTGGAAACTAAATGACTCCCTCCTAAAGATCCCAGACCTTGAGAGAAAAATCAAAGAGGAGATTAAATACTTTTTCAGTGAAAATAAGGACAGCGTTGACTCACACATAACCCTCTGGGAGGCACACAAAGCAACACTGAGGGGGGTTTTGATTAGTATGGGAGCCCGCAAGAAAAAGGAGCGCAACGCAAAAATTATTAAGGTGCAAGCAGAACTAAAACAGCACTGGGAACAACATAGGCGGTCACCTGACGCAGAGACCCTGCGACAAATTAAAGACACCCAGACAAAGCTGAATCTTCTGCTCACCTCCCAGGCTGAGAAAGCGTTAAGTTGGTCAAAGAGAAGATTTTTCGAGAAAGCAAACAAACCAGATACCTTACTAGCCAATATGATTAACTCTAAAACGCACAATTATAGTATCCAAGCGTTACGACGTGAATCAGGGGAAATTACTGCCAACCCCAAGCAAATTGTACGGGAATTTAAAGATTTCTATGCAAAATTATATGACGGGGATAAAGTAAACAGATCACCAGCGAACAAGGTGGCCCTGGAGAATTTTCTAGCAAGTTCAAATATACCCTGTTTGAGCGAGGTGGACAGAGAGGTGATGGGCAGAGATTTTACAATGGAGGAATTAGCGGAGGTTATGAAAAACCTGAAACCCTCTAAAGCCCCGGGCCCAGACTGGTACTCGAATCTTTACTACAAAAAGTTTAGGAAACAATTGGCCCCTTACTTACTACGTATGTTTAACCAAGTGTTGAACGGATCCCCATTCCCGAGCCAAATGCTCCAAGCGTCCATCTCAGTAATACACAAGACAGGGAAAGACCCGCAGGACTGTAAGAGCTACAGGCCTATATCCCTCATTAATTCGGACATCAAAATCTATTCCAAATTACTGGCCAATAGAGTGAGTCTAATCCTACCCAGACTGGTGCACCCAGATCAAGTCGGGTTTATCCAGGGTCGACAAGCATCGGATAATACCCGACGAATTATTGATCTGATAGAAATAGCCAATCACAATGATATACCAGTTATGGCGCTCAGTCTGGATGCGGAAAAAGCGTTTGATAGGATAGACTGGCCATACCTGGAGGCCACGCTTGGAGCGTTCGGAATGGGCAACAAATTAATAAAAGCTATATTTGCGCTATATTCAACCCCGTCGGCAAGGGTGACCCACCAGGGATTCGCTTCAGACCCCTTTCAAATTAAGAGCGGTACGCGACAGGGATGCCCGCTCTCCCCCCTCCTCTTTGCACTGTGTATGGAGCCGTTGGCGGCCCAGATCCGGGATAGCAAAGATATTTCAGGTATTGCCATCGGAAACCAGACGCATAAGGTGGCACTCTATGCGGATGACGTGTTCCTGACAGTATCCAGGCCCCTTACCTCTCTGCCGAACCTGTTCGAGGTATTGGGACGGTTCAACAGGGTCTCCGGGTTCAAGATAAATCAGAGCAAATCGGAGGCCATTAACATAAATCTCCCCAAACACGTAGAAAAATTAATTGCCCTTAACTTCAATTTCCGCTGGCAGAAGCAACAAATCAAATATCTGGGAGTCAATATCACAAGGACATATAATACCATCGGCCAAGCCAACTACCCGCAACTGATGCGGACCCTGAGAGAGGATCTCCATAAGTGGGCTAAAAACAAGATCTCATGGATTGGCAAAATCCACTGCGTAAAAATGAATTTGCTCCCTCGCCTTTTGTATCTTTTTCAAACGCTCCCAGTGCCGTTAAATTTGAAGGAAACTCTCTCCCTCCAAATTGAGATAGATAAGTTTATCTGGGGAGGCAAAAAGGCGAGAGTGAGCAAAAAGATAATGCGCACACAAACAGGGGCGGGAGGACTAGCGGTACCTTGTTTGTTATCATACTACCGAGCGGCTCAATTATGTCAAATTGTGCAATGGCACACTGACCCCGACTCTAAAAGATGGGTCGCGGTAGAACGAGAGGCATGCTCCCCATTGGAACTCGAGCATCTGATCTGGTACCCCAAGAAGGTGCGCAATAGCACCAAACTGCCGTTATCCTCAATGACCAACTCGCTATCTATCTGGGCAGGCGCCAGGCTTAAGTGTGGCCTGACTAGCAAGGCATCGGGTATGACACCAATTTGGAATAACCCCCTCTTTGCTCCGGGCCAATCTAGCACAAACTTCTCTATCTGGAAACAAAACAATATAAAGCGTTTGGTGGATCTGGAGGGGAGACAAGGCATAAAAATTTTCGAATTAGTCAAATCCGACCACCATATTCCTAATGCCGAGATCTTTAGGTACCTCCAGATCAGGGCGTTCTATCAAAAAGTTCAGCCAAAGTCCCCTATGTCAAACTTCGAAAAGCTCTGTCGATCAGGGACATCCACGGTGAGACTTACATCGCAGATGTATAAGGAGGTAACCGGTTCTAGCAAGACAGTGAAGGAAAAAAACAGATATATGACCCAATGGGAAACAGACCTAGGTGAGGAGCTAGAGGTAGATGACTGGACCAAGATAGTGACGGCAACCTCTAAAAGCTCCATGTGTACAACCTTAAGGGAGAATGCATATAAGGTAATGATGCGCTGGTACCACACTCCCGCTAAATTAGCCAAATTTCTGCCCAGTTACTCCCCATTGTGTCCAAGACAATGTGGACAGCAGGCAGACTTGTTGCACATGCTGTGGTCCTGCCCCAAAATCGTCCCAGTCTGGGACTCAATTAAAGACTGGTTGAACATAATCACAGGTAAACCCGTCCCATTAGACCCATGGCTGTTCCTCCTGAACAGGCCAGCAACCGGGTTCACTAAAGGCGAAAACAAACTGATAGCTCACTTTGCTATGGCGATGAGGGGGGAGACTGCAGCACGATGGAAACAAAACATAATCCCTTCAATTTCAAACATTAGACATAGAATTTGGACGGTATGCCAGATGGAAATGCTAACAAGCTTAGTCAATGACACTGGCGAAAATTTTGAAAAAGTATGGGCACCATGGTTAGCCCAGAAAGATATCCGGGGAGTGGAGAGGTCCTCAATTTGGCTTTAATAGGAACAAATGCGTTCTCCCTTGAGGGAGTGCTTATTGACGGAACCTACAACACACTAGGATAGAAACGCCCCCCCCCCCCCCACCCCATCACCCCGTAGGACCAAGAAGGGACACACAAGACAATGAGAGAGACAAATCAGTTACGAACCGGACGTCCTACGGGGTACGCAGAAAGTCCTCAGACGCAGAGAACCAGTATGGGGGAGGCAGAAGCGGACCCACGGAAGGAGATCCCCCTAACCCCCATACTCCCCCCCCCTCCCCTTTCTCGCTTCCCCTTTTCCATCCCCCTTGTCTGTCGTCGTCCCCCCCCCCCTCCCCGGGTCCTAACCGGAGATCCCCCCCCCCCCCAGTATGTCTGTCGGCCTTCCCAGTTTGTCCAAAGACGTCCACCAATTTACAGAAGAATTGTCACATGCAGTAAACTGTCACGGTACGCGGCTGAGAGATTATCTACTGTATGTATATTATGTACTGAACAAAATAAAAAATTTAAGTTGAAAAAAAAAAAAAAAGCCATAACCTGCTTCTTAGTTTTGGGGACTGGCCACTGCACTATAGCCCCCACCTTAGCTGGTTCAGGCTGAAGGTGCCCTCCGACCACCCTGTGCCCTAGGTACAAGACTTCTGCCATACCTACTAAACACTTGGTGCGTTTCAATTTGAGTCCTGCTTCCCTCATTGTGCTCAGCACCACTGATACCTTTACCAGGTGACTGTCCCACAACCCTCTAAACATTGCAATGTCATCCAGGTATGCCCGTGCAAAGCCCTGCATCCCTTCCAGTAACCTTTTGACCAGGCGTTGGAAGGTAGCTGGGGCATTCGTCATCCCAAATGGCATCACTATAAAAATTCATAGAGACCACTTGGAGTAATGAATGCTGACTTCTCCCTAGCCTCCTGGGTCAACGGGATCTGCCAATACCCTTTGCTAATATCCAATGTGGTCAGATACTTTCCCCCACGAGCTCATCTAATAGCTCATCCATGCGAGGAATGGGATAAGCATCTGACACCGTTCCCGCATTGAGCTGTCGGTAGTGCACACAGAAGCGGGTGGTTCCGTCCTTCTTAGGCACTAGGACTACCGGACAAGCCCAAGGGCTCTGGGATGATACAATTACCCCTAGGGCCAGCATCTCCTCTACTTCCCTTTCTATGCTGCCCATCACCTATGCTAGTTCCCGATAGGCATGCTTATGCAGAGGTGTCAGCTCAGCACTGGGTGATCGGTGATATGTGTTCTGCCCGGCTTGTCCGTGAACAGAACCCTGTACTGCTCTTGCAAAGCCCTCACCTGTACCTTCTGCTGTGCGCTGAGCTGGGACCCTATCTCAACCTGCTCTATTGTGCCCTCCTGCCTAGGTTCCCCTTGGAGGTCAGGCAGAGCATTGCTCGCCGGGTCCCACATCGGTGGGCGGCAAATAGCCAGCACTGATGCCACACTCGGTGCAAAATACTCCATGAGCATATTGATGTGATATGTCCTATTTCTTCCTGTCTCTCCAGCTAACTGTACAACATACTGTAGTTGCACTCATTCGTCTTTCTGAGACCGTGTACGGTCCAGGCCAGGCAGCCATTAATTTGTTCTGCCGAGTGGGCTTTAGAACAAGTACCTGCTGTCCTTGGATGAATGATCTGCTATGGGCATTCTGAACCTACCAAGCTTTCTGCTTGGTCTGAGCCTCCCGAAGATTAGCTGTGCCAACCCCATAAGCATTTCTAGCCGGTCTCTGAGATCCACTACATACTGAAGCACAGAAGCATCGGTATTAGTAGTCTCCCCTTCCCATACCTCACGGAATAAGTCAAGAGGTCCCCCGTACCCTGCGATCATATAGCAGCTCAAAGGGTGAGAACCCGGTAGATTCTTGCATTACCTCTTGGTTTGCAAACAGCAAATGATGTTGGTGAATCTCCCAGTCCTTCCCTTTAGCTTCTATAAAAGCTTGCAGCATCTGCTTCAGGGTACCATTGAACCTCACATAGACCCTGCTTCAGGGTACCATTGAACCTCTCACATAGACCGTTGGTCTGGGGGTGGTAAGGGGTCGTGCGCTTGTGCTTCACCCAGCATGAATCCCAGAGACACTGTAGTAATTCACTCATGAATTGCGACCCTTGATCGGAATCTCACTAGGAAAACCTACTCTAGTGAAAATAACTAACAATGCTTTTGCTACTGCCCTTGCATCGATGATGGCAAGGGCTACAGCCTCAGGATACCGGGTGGCAAAATCCAACACCGTGAGTTTGTAACGCTTGCCAGACCAACTGGGGATCAAGAGGGGTTCCACTATGTCCATAGCTACCCTCTGAAAAGGTTCCCCAATTACCGGTAGTGGGTTCAGGGGTCCTTTCACACGGTCACCCGGCTTACCCACTAGCTGGTAGGCAGCACAGGACCGGCAGAAATCTGCCACAGCCCCTGATACCCCAGGCCAGTAGCGACGCTGCAAAAGCCGGGCTCTTGACCCCTGATGCCTCGCTAGTGGTATGATGTGGGCTACCTGTATCAACTGTTGCCTATACTCCCTCGGTACCACTAACTGTCGCCTACCGGTCCAGAACCTATCTAGACCCTTAGCCGTCTGCGTCCCATAGCCGTCTATATAAGAGCCCGCGGTGCCATGAGAAATGTTCTGACCCACTTCTCCAGTTAGATCCAAGGAAAAACACTCCAACACACAGCCCTGGACAGAGTGGGTCCCACACCAAAAGACTGATAAAAATATATGTAATCCTTTATTGATCCATAGTTAAAAAACGGATGTAGGTATCCTCCTACGCGTTTCGGACAATCCGCAATTTATCAAGGACTCCTTGATAAAGGGCGGATTGCCAGAAACGCGTAGGAGGGTACCTACCTCCGTTTTTTAACTATGGATCAATAAAGGATTACATATATTTTTATCAGTCTTTTGGTGTGGGACCCACTCTGTCCAGGGCTGTGCGTTGGAGTGTTTTTCCTCGGATCTCTCTGCATTCTCCTGGATGCACGCCCATCAAGATTTACAGGACTGGGGTAATACGAATTTTGAGTAGCTATTCTTTATCTACCTACCTTTGGACTCTCCCAATGAGGCTTTAGGTCTGATTTTCCTTATATCTCAGCCTTTAACCTTCAGGGTCAGAGTTCCTTATATGTGGTATATGAAATGTCAATGAATACATACCTCACTAGCCCCAGTACCTATTTTCTGCATCTCATTTAAGGATTTATATCAAGATTGGATCTATATGTTGGAGCGCATATCACTAATTGACTCCACTTCCCCAGTTAGACTCGGACGCCCAGAGCCTCATGCGCTCCAAGCTGGGATCAGACCTCACCGCATCCCTAAACTGTGTCCCTAATTCTGCCCACCCATCCTTAGTCTCTAAGTCAGGGGCAAGGGAAACAGGTAAAGGGGAAGGTAAGTCAGTACACTGTCACGACTCAGTCTGGCTTACCTTCCAGTTCTCCTCAGAACCCTGGGAACTGTTGGTCCCAAATGCAGGGGGACGGCGGATCCTTCAGGTGCAACGCCTGATGACTGACTCCTGGTAATCGCTGCAACAGGAGCCAAATCTGCCGTGAAAACACATGTTACATGCCCCTGGTCATTGCCAAGTAGGACCCCAGCATCTA
The DNA here is from genome assembly GCF_040206685.1 of Ascaphus truei. Taxonomy (NCBI): domain Eukaryota; kingdom Metazoa; phylum Chordata; class Amphibia; order Anura; family Ascaphidae; genus Ascaphus; species Ascaphus truei. The sequence goes on along the minus strand of NC_134486.1, from coordinate 412,004,554 downwards.
ACCCGGGCAATACCCCAACCTCCCTCATGCCACGTCCGGCACCCCAATCAAGAAAGACCTGGGCAACCTGGATGGACCGCGGTCCACCGTCTGGCATGGTCACTTGCATCCCGGTGCCCGGGAGCAAATCTTCTGGCCGGACCATATCAGATCGGACCAGGGTAACAGTGGCACCGGAGTCGAGCACGCTGGCTGTTTGGCGATCTCCGATGGTCACTGGTCGCAGATTTTTCTGCCGGACATCGTTGGACTGCATCTTGACTGGTGCAATCTGATGTTCCTCTGTCTCCGCTGCTGATTCTAGGTTTACAAGTGCAGATCTCTCCGTGGAAGTCCCTCCCTGGGCTGGTTCGATAGCTGATCTTGGCTCCTCTGTGTGTGCCAGTCACCCACGGCCGACTGGCCTCGCAGCTGGAGAGCGTTGCCCGGTTGGGGTCCACTGGAACTCGGACTGTCCAGACAGTCTGGCTTGATGTGCCCAGTCTTGTTGCACTGATAGCACCTTCTTCCGTGTTGGAAGTCTGCAGTTTTGGGTGCACTTCGATCTGCTGCAGGTTTACTCTTCCACTGATGGGTGCTTTTGGCTCCCTTGGCCGAAGTGGCTTTGTCCTGGGTAGCCCTTTTCTTTCGCAACTCTACCCAACTGGTGACAAACTCATCGGCCAGTTTTGCAACATCTGTATCAGTTTTTGGCTTGCGGTCAAAGATCCATTCCCGCATGTCCGTGGGGCACGGCTGCAAAAAATGTTCTTTGTATATCAAGTCCAGAAGCAAGTGGTACTTAGTAACACCATACCCCGCCACCCACTGTCCCCCGTGCAAAGCCATGCGGGAGGCAAACAGCGTGTAGGACTCTCGGGCCGTTTTTCCTCAGACGAACATGCCTCAGTACGCTTCTGGGGTGAGAGCATACTGGGTGAGCAGGACGGCTTTCACATGTCCATAGTCATTGCCATCCTCGTGCATGAAGGCCTGGAGAGTTGCACCAGACAATAACGGGTCAAGACGCAAAACCCAGTCCTGCTCTGGTACCTTGTATCGGTGACATTGGGCTTCAATGTTCCTGAGAAACCCGTCAATCTTGTCCGTGCCATCCACGAACTTACCAAAGCTGTGATCGTCCACTCGGGGTATTGCTTGCTCCCCGTCGACAAAATGGGATTGGGGGGGTGGCTGTTCCTTGGGCTGCTGCAAGCATCCAGATCCGTTTTCCCACGGTAGTCCCCTCTCCCCACGAGGCAAGGATTGAGATGATTCCAGGGGTGGCAAATCCAGTATCCACTGGGGATACCATAGCCGCATTCCCTCGAACCAGTTCCCCAACAAAGTCACTGCCGGTACCTGCTCTCTCCCCATGTCCTTCCTCCGCCACCGGGGCTGGATTAACATCCGGCGCCCCTTGCTAAAATGCTATCACTGTAACTGCAGCTGAGAGCATGTCCCACTCTGGTGAAGCCATATGGGCTTCGTGAGCTTCCAAGTCCTCCAGTAAAGCCTTTGACCGACCGTCCGTTGGCAATCCGTAGCTTTCACACTGGGCAACAATCTTGATTCGGTCCCATGACCAGTACTGACACGATTGATTGTCCATGTTCGTCTGAGGGTGCTAAGCTAAGGGGCAAAGAGAATCTGTGTTTCCGGTGCACCATGAACCGTGTGTATGCTACCGCTTGTCTTGGGAGCTCGCAATCTACGAGTTTCCCGCTATGTTATAGGACACTGCAGGATTTTATAACATAGGTTCAATCGATCCCACAGCTACCACCAGTAAATAAGCCTGTCATGGGAGACCAAGGTTATCAACACCTTTTTATACCGGGATCATTGATTGAGCAAAGCAAGGAGGTAAAATAAATTGTAATTTATTTCAGGAAAAGACATACACACAATGTAACACAATATACAGGGTTAACACACTTACTGGGAACTGGGCTAACGAATAAAATTGTTCTTTAAACAAAATTCACAAAATTGACCTCTGTAGGAGCCCTTTCCAATGACTGGGAGGTACTCATGAAAGTCCTGGAACTGATTTAGGTGGCAATGCCAGCCGCGACGTTGTAAAAAAGCGGGATTTAGAAAATTTTCTCAGTCAAAATCTTTGAAGCCGGCTCGCGTCTATTCAGTGCAGAGCATCTTTGAATTTGCCGCTGATGGTTTGGCGCTTGGAATCTGCGCTTCTGATTGGCTGCAAGGTTTCTTATGGGTTTCAGTGTCCCACTCACAAACCTCTACAGCCTATCAGAGCGTGGGACTTCCCCATGCCAGCCAATCACCGATTTGCCAGTATTGTAAAGCCAGATGGGCACCTTTTCTCAGTCTGCTAAGAGGCATGCGCCAACCAGGCACCTCTGCCTCTTAGCATATTAAGCCCACCCGCTGTCCAGGCTCCACAGAGTCTGGGTGGCAAATGGTAGCCGGATAGCCCTGTGTTAGCCCAGGACGGATGTACTCAAGTGTAACTGCAGTACCCCTCCTGTTCTAACACCTTGGCATCCCTGAGGCTTTCAAATCCAGACTCTGCACAAACCCATAGGCACCAAACTTGGTAGCCATCTGGTCTCTTGGAATCCAAGACTCGGAAATCCCACAGTTCATTTACAGGTTTTCAGTACATACAGTATACCTATCAAACCATAATAAAATATACTGGTCCCTGTATCTTGTGTGATAAAATGTGTAAGTCCCTTCTCTGGTGTCAGGGATTGAGTAAGGGGATATACTGTATACACTCACTAGCCTCTTGCTTGCCACACTCTAGAAATGACTTTAAACTTTTTACACACAAAAACCACTCACAGCTTTATCATATAGCTGGAGCATCCCCATAACCCCTATATTAGGTTCAGGGTACCTGGGCACGTCCCTTTATACTAATGACCCCCTGTATGTTGCAGGTGTGCAATATCCCTTCATGCCCCGTTAACCTTGTCTGGCTCATGCTGCAGCAGGAATCCTGGCAGTGAGTCGCAAGAACGTTTTCAGTTTCGGAGTTTTCCCGGAGCAATGTGCTTGGCTGTATCCAAGATTCTTACTTGATTCCCGGATCCAACTTTTGGGGTATCCTGGAACTCTGGAACCCTGATACATAGACACATTCTGTGAAGACTTTCTCTGGCAAACCCACGCTAAAACTTACAGCCTAGAAATCTCCTGATCCCAGCACCCAGAGAAAGGCAAAACACAGAAAAATCTTTAATGCCGCATAAATTGCACACATTCACAGCAATGCATTTCCGACATCTAGGTCCATGAGCTGACACTCTAGGACCTCAACACACGGATCAGGGGTAACCAAGTGGGCTTAACCTTTATTAGTGAGCCTGGGTACCCCTTCACCATCACAGGCTCCCACAATCTGCGGGCCAATAGGAAGCCGTGACATCATCAGATTCGACTTTCTTTTGGCCCGGGTGACTCTGGAGCTTTAAACTTTAAACTCCAGCCAGCTCAGCCAGAGCAGCTACCGGCACCCCCTACGGAGGTATGTAGCTCCGGAAACGGGGTCCTTGGAGCTGAAATGAATGGGGTTCAGCTCCATAGGCTCCCTACTTCAATCCTGGATAAAAAAAAAAAAGCGCTTGGATTGCTCATTTATAACAATTAAATTCAATATTGAAGAACCCCGCTTCAGCTGGATATAAAATGATTGTGTGGGGGTAAGGTGCTAATGGGTAACGTATTAGGTGAGTAATGAAGAAGCAAGAACCCACTATAAGCACTCAATACCCCCTAAATGTATAATGTGATTAATAAAAATAATTTTTAATGCTGTACTAATTAAAATAATGGGTGTTAAAATTCAACAAATGACACACATATATGTTAACCCTATGATGAGTATATATGATACTCCGGGTCAATAAATAGAGGGACAGTTTGAGGTCTTATACACTGGCGACACACTTTATTCGAGCTCGGCTAGTCCCACGAATTCGGGTATACCCGGGTGTATTGAGGTTTGTGACTGTTTTCTGCCCGAGTGCATTGAGTTATTTTCCGGCAGGGATTGAAGCATTTTATTCCCGTTGGCTGCAATACTGCACACTACATATATATATATACTGCATTACAATTCATGAATTTATGCCATCTGGTAGACACGCGAAGCATTGCAGCCTATTAAATCCTAATCATTATCATTTAACAGATCAGCCGCCCATCAGCCAGGCATGAACCCAGGCTGGGAAGGCAAATGCAACGGGGCTTGTCAGAGGTGAGGAGCGGCGCATTCCAGGTATCTGCCAGGTACATACCGGGTATTTGCTCGAATAAAGTGTGTCGGTGCAGTAGATCAAAACGTCCCAGGGAGCCGGTATACAGTATTCCCTATTAGTGGTAATTAGGTATGCGCTGGGATCGGGGAGGGGCTGTTCGATAACCTGTCTCAGGTGTCAGACAGGTCCCAAGGTGGTAATGGTGAAAATGTGAGACTGATCATAATCTGCTAAGTGCAAGCAAAAAGATCAATACTAGAAACCAGTGTGTGCTCACTTAGCATATAGTAAATCCAGTAGGGGAAAATAGTTATTATAGACTCTATATAAAGACCAACATATAGCACCAGCTACTTAACTCCTAAATGATGATGAGGGAGTTGGCTGTCAAACACAGAACACGATGTGCAGAGGCTCATAGATTCCTATAGACAGTGTGGTTGTCAGTATACCTGTGCACATATTCATGAATGTGCTTCCACTGTCAGGAATGCTAATACCACTATAAAGCTGTATTTAGTATGGTAAGACCTTTCTAGTATGTCAAAAAAGGTTCCATGGTGGATAGTGGGTGAGAATAAGAGACTGTTTGTAGTACTGCCACTACGCAGCAATAAGCACACTGATAATAGATTAATCACTGAGCATATGGTATATGGACTTAGTGATGGCTAGTCAGTCACATATGCTCCATGTAAATTCACACATAAATCACCTTAATTGTAGCTAGTAAACTCCATATAAATAAAGAGCTATTGTCACTCATTGACACAAACGCCGTGGCTAATATACCCCTGGAAATGGTGTGGCTGTTGGTATACCTATGCACATATTCATGAATGTGCTACCACCGTTAGGAGTACAAATAACACTAATGCAACAAAATATCAGAGGAAATCAAGCAGCCCTCACCTCACCATGCGTCACCGAGTCACCACAAAGACTCCTGCCCAACATTAAAGGAAGTACAAGCGTGCCGTCTGGCAGCTGTTTGCTCTGCAACTGAAAATGCTGCCACGTGAGTACTGACGGCACGCATGCACGTGACAGATGCCGACGCACGCGTTTCGCGATTAGAAACGCTCTTAAGGCTTAGTGTGAGGGGGTTGGTTTTTATATAGAGTCTATAATAACTATTTTCCACTACTGGATTTACTATATGCTAAGTGAACACACACTGGTTTCTAGTATTGATCTTTTTGCTTGCACTTAGCAGATTATGATCAGTCTCACATTTTCACCATTACCACCTTGGGACCTGTCTGACACCTGAGACAGGTTATCGAACAGACCCTCCCCGATCCCAGCGCATACCTAATTACCACTAATAGGGAATACTGTATACCGGCTCCCTGGGACGTTTTGATCTAATAGACCTCAAACTGCCCCTCTATTTATTGACCCGGAGTATCATATATACTCATCATAGGGTTAACATATATGTGTGTCATTTGTTGAATTTTAACACCCATTATTTTAATTAGTATAGCATTAAAAATTATTTATATTAATCACATTATACATGTAGGGGGTATTGAGTGCTTATAGTGGGTTCTTGCTTCTTCATTACTCATTTATAACAATACATTATTTTTGTTTTTGTTGGAAAGGCAACAATTAAAGCAGCAGAACATGTGGGTTTTTTTAATAGACGGGAAGCAGGGGGTCTCCAGAGCTGATCCACGTTAATTTCAGCTCCAGGGACCCGCTGCTCCCCAAGATACATACCTTCATAGGAGGTGCCAGTAGCAGTTCTGCATACTTACAGGCCCCCTCGCCATACGGACCATTTGGAAGCTGCAAGGGTTGACATCACAGCTTCCTATTGTCCCGCATGACTCGGGACATTTAAGCCGCCATTTCGATAGCCCCACATAGCCCAGCCAGAGCTGCTTTTGGCACGCCCTAGGGAGGTAAGTATCTTTGGAGGCAGGTAGTCCCCCAAACTGAAATTAACGCAGTTCAGCTCTGGAGACCCCCACTTCAAACCTATAACTACAGTATATATTAAAAAAATAGGAATGCTGGATTGCTGCTTTAAGTACATTTAATAATACACATTCTAGTCTGCATATACAGTAGTCTGAGTAACATGTATTTTCCAAACAGTCTATTTAATTTTACTAACTGTTCATAAGTTTATTTTCTTTCACTCTTACAGATAAAAGAAATTATAACAATTGTCCAGACTTTCACAGCTTTAAGCAAGTCTAGCATTGAAGGAATTGATATTTTGTACATTAAGTTTAAAAATATCTTTGAAAGTATTAAAAAAAAAGTTTATGATATTCTTGATCCACGGAAGACAGAATTTGACACAGATTTCACAGAATTCACAACAAAGATTAATGGTTTAGAGGTAAGTAGAAAATAACTTTTTAAGGTCATCTGTCATTCTCATAAGGTCATACAGTACTCACAACGGTCTCCTTTCTAATTCTTTCACCTCTACTGCACTCTCTCACCTTAAACCTTTTTCCCTCACTGCCCCTTACCTGTGGAACTCCCTCACACTCGGTTTACGCCAAGCACCCTCTCTCCCCACCTTTAAGAGACCTTTAAACACCTGATCATTTATTCATTTAAAATAGGCGAACACACTATGAGACACAAAATACATGAGAAAGACACACTTACTGGGGGTCTGGGGCAAAGAACTAGACTTTCCTGGTTGAAACAAGCATAGAAACAAAGTTCATAGTTGACCAGGACTTGGTCCCAACTGTCCTGGAACTCAAATCGTCATGAAGTTCCTGACTCCACCACTCTCTTTCTTCCGGAGATGCTGAAATCCCTTGACCGGGAGTTAGTTAAACCTTTTTCCCTCACTGCCCCTTACCTGTGGAACTTCCTCACATTTGGTTTACGCCATGCACCCTCTCCTCACCTTTAAGAGACCTTTAAACACCTTTTAAATGAAGCATTTCATTAGCCTAGACTCATAACTACTGTCACACAGCCATTGCCCTCTACTGCACTTATTCCCTCACCTGCTGTCTATTGTGACAGTCATAGACTCTGTATACATTAGTAGGAGGTGGCAGTATGCCTGCTTTCCAGTACACGAGGAGATAACCCAGTTTAAGCAGTTCACATTAAGCAGTTCACAGGTGATTCTAATTGAGTAAGCTCATCTGCTTTTAAAAAGAGGAAATGCCTCTGGGGCAGCAGTCTGTCTCAGACACTGAGAGAGGACAGAGGGGAGCTGACAGACAGATAGACCCAGGCTCCACAGACTTATGCTGTCCCAATGGAATAAAGCTCCGAGGTAAGGAGCCAAGTAGTATTTACAAATATTGTTGGTCTATTCTAGCTTACTGTAGCTAACCAGCCAAGTTGATAGGCTTTACCATAGTTTAGTTCGCTTCCCTAACGGGGAAAGGCTTTTGTTTATTCATTCACAAAATACTACAGCCAATCCGAGTGTGGGAACTTTCTCAACAGCCAATCAGAGCGAAGCTGGTCTGGAAAGCTGGGAATCTGAATCTGCCAAGGGACATACGCGAGTTTGCCACTTTAGTCCCTTGCTATTCAGATGCCACCCGCTGGGTCAGGCTCCTCCAAGCCTGGTGGGACAAATGGTAGCCCGGATGACTTCCATTCATCCCAGGACGTGGGTACTTGAGCCCTTCCCTGCTACCCAAATGGCTTTCACAATCCTGGCATCCTCTGTTAGCTATCATCTCCGATGTTTAGCAGACTCACTGGCACCAACTTGGTAGCCATGGTAGCCTGTCTGAACATTGGATTATGAAAGTCCCAGCTCATATACAGTGCACGCAGTATATACCATATTCAACACAATGTTATTAAAATATACTTTAATATATCCTAAGTCTCTGGGTATGGAGAATAGAATAGAAATCAGCACTTTATTTTCTACTAGCCTTTATTCCCCACACACTATCTAGAGACTTTGACTGGACTTTAAGAATCCCCTCACAACCTTATACTTATGGTTGGAGTGCCCGTGAACCCCAATACAGGTTCTGGGCTACCTGGGCATTAACTGGATATTTCCCTTAACCTAGGGACCCCTCATAGTTACAGGGACACTTTGCATCCCATTGCCCCATTTACCTTTCCTACCTACCTTTACCTATGCTGAAGCAAGGAACCTTAGCGGTGAGTCATGCAAGCGTTTTCAAGGGGAGATATTGCCGGGACAATGTGCCTACATGTATCCGAGAACCAAGCATGATTCTCAGGTACATTTTTAAGGGAACTGACAACTCCGGATCTCAACTACATAGTCACATTCTGACAACAATTTCTCCTCAAACCCCCCCTTGAAACTCATGCCTTAGCAATCACTGCTTGCTGGCATCCCTGGAAAGGCAAAAACACATACAATTCTTTATTCACGCAAAGTACAGATTATGCACTAAACTGTACTGGGCTCAAGGGCTGACACTCCCGAACCATTAAACTCGGATCAGATGTAACCAAAACAGGGCTTGGCCTTTATTAAGAGCAGTAGAATAGGAGAAATACAGCGCACTGCCAGGGAGTCAGGTGGTGAAAAGTAAAATCCTATTTATTCAGTATTACTCCTTGATAAAGGACTTGGCTGTCCGAAACGCGTAGGAGGATTTTTGTTCCCATCCTGGGGTGATGTTTTAACTGGCTTTGTGCTGAATAAATAGGATTTTACTTTTCACCAACTGACTCCCTGGCAGTGCGCTGTATTTCTCCTATTCTTCTGCTCTGGATTTCTACATTGACGGCTGGCACGCCATATTGGACCACCAGAGACTATAGGAGTGGGTAAGATTATCTATATCATTCATTATGACTAACCATAGATGAGTACCTTTACCTTGATCATCCCTATGAGGCTACTGTGAGGAGATTTATGCGTGATTATGTTCCCTCCATTATTAGTGAACTTGGTGCATATTGGTGACTCACAGGTCATTTGGAAGCATACCCACTCCGTTATATAGTCTCATATGGAGTCCTTCAAGATTTATTGAGTGACAAGTTCTCCAGCGGTTGGAGCACCCATCTCCCCCTTGACCTTTATTAAGAACCTGGTTTCCTCCTCACCGCCACAACCACATGCCCTCCAGAACACCGGTACCGATTATAATACTGTATTTGGTACATGTATTATTTGTTCACTGTTTGACTTTTTATTTAACCTGATGAAGGTCTGATTGCAGGACCAAATTGTCGTTATTATGGCTGTTTTTTATTGAATATTTTAACATTTATTTTTTAGAGTGCCCAGCTTGTTTGCTGATATTTGCATATATCCTTCTGTCGAATTGTGAGAAACCTTTGACTATTGCACAGGAGGCACCCTTATTTTGTGTTTATTTTCACTGTTTTTCTGTTTATATTTTTTTATTATGTGTGCCAGGTCTATTCAGAAATTTTACCCTTTGTACTATTGTTTAGATACATTCAAAGGATTAATATCCAAATTGTGTAAAAGTAACAGGGATAACTGGGATCCCTATCTGTTAATGAACTATGTTCAACAAATAAAAGAGGCTATGTATCTACGTATATTTCTATATTTACTCATATTAGTATTTCTATTTTTATTAGATACAAATTCAGGCATTCATAAATACCAGTTTTGGAAGAATCTTATCTTCACAGCAAGCACTTCAACTACTTCAAAGGTAGGGCACTAATATAAATGTGTAACATGTAACAACATGAAAAACACACAGAAACACCTTGCTCACCATACAGAAGAGGTTAATTCAGACGGTGCAAAGGGAAAATAATATGCAAAAACACAAACAAGTGGCCAAGAGAGGTCACTAAAAGTCCCTTCAAATTGCACTCATTCCATGGTATGATGTATTTCATAAAGTACCAGTTTAATAACTAGTACCAATAGTATGGGAGTATATACACAGACCAACTGGGAAATGTCCACACAATCTAAACTATAGCATGACAAACAAATACATCAATTTTAATACATAATAAAATCTGCCGAAATGCATAAAATTACAACTAAATTACAAAAACTTAAAAGATCCCCTAGTGGGCGAGACTGGAACAGTAAGGTGAATATAGGGTTAATATGAACCTATACTGATACCCCCATATTATATGTATATGGAGATAAGGTCCAAAATATATTAGCACGGCTATATAGCCTCACCATACCATCATGCAAAGTAGCAGCTACAAAACAAGGGGAAATCCCACACTATTAGAGACTAGGCATACCAGAGGAAGACATTACTATGTCACAGCTTAAATAGTTATTGCTGTTATCATAGTTGGTACAGTGAATAGGGTATATAGTAAATTCAATGTACACCAGATGTCATTAGTAACCAGGTATAGATCTTTAAGCAGGTGTATAAGGGATAAATAACCTGCAATGAAAGCAGGAAGTATACAACCTGATAGCTGATACTGCAAGGACGGCATTGTAGTAGATGCCCTGTGTGTACAGCTGTGTGTACAACGTTCCTAGGTGTCTCCCAGTAGTAGGAGCTGCGTGTACACTCCGTCGCAACCCACGTGACTGTCAACGTAATGACGTCACTGTACCTGTACAGGTCATTACGTTGACGGTACCAACTACAATGCCGTCCTTGCAGCATCAGCTATCAGGTTGTATACTTCCTGCTTTCATTGCAGGTTATTTATTATTATTTTTATTAGCCAGAGCTGGTCTTTTATGGAGAAATATGTAGCACATCAGCTAAATAATTAGGCTTTTAGCTCTTATTATGGTTAATAGACAAAGCTGTGTTTTTTTAACTCTACCAGCTTGTACATTATGTTTATGAACAGATCTCTTGCTTCTGAACTGGGTACATGTGAACCCTACTGTCGTATTTCACAGACTCTGTATTTCAGTCACTTGGTGTCATTGTTGATATTGAACTTTGTGGTACTCCTTTTCACTAGCGAAATAGAGGTTCCAAAATATCAAACGACAGAGGGAAAAGGTGCCTCTCTCCACAGAAGGAGGGAGACTGGAATACCCAATTGCAATTGTATTCACTCACAGTATTGCCTAAGTAGACTGGTAGAACATGGATGTAGAGAGACTAGTTTGTGTGAGATATCACCATTGCATTGTTTGCATTATATTTTGTCTAGGTTTCAGAAATTAAACATTCCATGTCTTCAGTCTGAAATAGCAAACACAATCGGATTGATTCTTCATCACTATATGGCAGAGCTTGAATCAACTAAGAAGGTAACTCTTAAATATATTTAATTAAAAGCCACTGTTGTCAACATAGATTGAATGTCTTGAATTTAGCTACTAAATATAATGTTCAGAACAATTTAGCTGTGAAATGTTGAAAATTGTTTTAAAATGGTATCCAGCAGTCCCATTTTTAAATACCTGTAGGAAATTCCTATTGGTTCCCCGTTACCAGGGTATGGCTGAGTCCAATGATGAATAATCTTCATGTTTAAATTGGTGAGGATTTGTCATTTTTAAAAATCATGTAAATCAACCTAGAATAGCGGAATTTTCCTTTGTATGTATTCTTGCTTCAAGAGTTTAGGCTCTGTAAGTAAGTTCAGTTATACCCACTTTTAATTCTTAAGACTACTGATCATAATTTTAGTCCAATTGTGTTCAATATGAAAGAAAAGTCCAAAACAGGTCTACCCCATTACATTATTAGTTCATGTTAATTAAACATAAAAGTGTACTAATTTGTGCATGCATGTGTCTAAAATAATGGCCAGTTTACGATTTGCTTTTTTTTTTTTTTTCAACTTTACTTTTATTGGGTTTTCCATGCATACAGTATATCACCAACAATTGTCTCAGGAATCAACTGTAACTCGTATCTTTTAACAACACGTAACATGAATATGACATCAACTGAGGGTAACATACATTCCACAAACATGACTCACCAAACTGACAAGACACAACACAGACAGGAAAGAAGGGATAGGTGAGGGGGAGGGGGGAGAATAGGGTGCTGTTGCATCCGTCGTTTCGAACTCCTGGCTTCTTCCCTACTCATCGGGCTCTTCTCTATCCACTACTCTAAACGTCCGTCTCTATGTGGTCGTGGACCCTGCGTTGTCAAAGGAGAACGCACCTGTATCTATCATTGTAGAATTGCGGATATGCTTATCCCCGGGATGTCTGTCTGGGCCAGCCAAGGCGTCCAGACTTTTTGGAAATTTGGGCCGGTGTCATTAACCAAACTCGTCAACTGTTCCATCCGGCAGACATGCCAAATTCTGTTTCTAATCTTGGGTATTACTGGTAAATCCAATTGTTTCCACAGTGCTGCTATCTTGCACCTGGTGGCTGTTGCAAAGTGCGCGATTAATTTGTGCGACGCATTTGACAGACCCTGGATCCGTCTGCCCAATAGGAATAACCAAGGATCCAGGGAGATCTCCAAACCGAGTATCCTCTGTATCTAATCTCTAATTTGTTCCCAAATCGGGGCCACCTTCGTGCAAGACCACAGCATGTGTTGTAGATCTGCTATCTCCCCGCACTGCTTTGGGCAGAGCGGGGAGTATCCTTTGACAAATTTAGATAATTTTACTGGGGTATAGTACCAACGCATGAGGACTTTATATGCGTTCTCCTTTAACGTGGTGCAAATTGAACTTTTCGCTGCTGCCTGCAGGATCCCGTCCCAGTCCTTGTCCTCTAATGTCTCCCCTAGATCTGTCTCCCACTGTCTCATGTAACTGGGCCTTGTGGTCGTCGGAGTCTCAGGACAGATCACTTCCTTGTACATTCTAGAAGTTAGTCCCCGCGTGTCCGTATCTCTAGAACACAGCTGCTCAAAATTTGTCCTTGCTGGTCTAATTGGGAATTTGTTATAAAAATCTCGGATCTGGAGGTATCTAAAGAATTCCTTGTTTGGGATATCCTTTGTGGATTTAATTTGCTCAAAGGTTTTTATATGTATCCTCCCCTCCAGATCCTTTAATCTTGTGATACCTGCCTGTGTCCAAACTAACAAATTACCGCTATTCATTCCTGGAGCGAAGTCCGTGTTGCCGATTATCCGGGTCATTAGGGAGTGTTTGGAAGTGAGATTACAGCTATTTTTAGTAGCCTCCCAGACCTTCAAGGAATTGGCCATGGACTGAAGCGGAACCCCCATTTTTTTGGAGCTTCCCTTAGGGAGCCAAATCAGATTATGCAGCTCAACCGGGGCAGCACAGCTTTTCTCTAGTTCCACCCACTGCCTCTTGTTCGGATCTGCGTGCCACTGGACAATTTGGCTTAATTGTGCCGCTTTATAATAAGCTAACAAGCAAGGTACCGCTAGTCCCCCTTTGGAAGTAGGCCTCTTTAAGATACCTTTTGCAATTCGTGGGCTTTTTTTATTCCAAATGAATTTCATAATGTTAGACTGTAGGGAGAGGATGTCGGATCTCACTAAAGGTATTGGCAGACTTTGGAAAAGATATAACATCTTTGGGAGGAGGTTCATTTTCACGCTATGCATCCTGCCAATCCAAGATATGCCGCCCCTCATCCATGTCCTAAGATCCTCCCCCAATGTCTTAATCATCTTTGGGTAGTTTGCTTTGTACAGTATAGAGTTTTGTAATCCCTGGTGAGATATACCCCTAAGTATTTGATAGCGGAGGCTTGCCATTTAAAATTAAAGTTTATTTCTATTAATTTTTCTAATTCTTTGGGAAAGTTCTATTTAGAGCTTCTGATTTTGTCTGATTAATTTTGAAACCCGAGATTTGATTGAACCTTCCTAGGATCGCAAAGGTGTTGGGGAGAGATGTGAGGGGTCTTGACAGTGTTAAAATCACATCATCGGCGTATAGTGCCACCTTATGTGTCTGGTCTCCAACTGTTATTCCTGCTATATCCGGGCTTCATCTAATGTGCGCTGCTAGGGGCTCAATACAGAGGGCGAACAGCAAGGGGGACAGCGGACATTCCTGCCTTGTTCCGCTACGGATGCTAAATTGTTCCGACGGGAAGCCCTGATGCCGCACACCCTTGCCGTCGGGCCCTTGTATAAAGCTAGTATGGCATTTAACAGACGTCCCTCGAAACCAAATGCCTTCAATGTCTCTTTTAAATAGGGCCAGTTTATCCTATCGAAGGCTTTTTCAGCGTCTAGACTTAATACCATGGACTGGATGTTTTTTTGTTTGGCCAGATCAATCAAATCTATAATCCTCCTGGTATTGTCCGCCGCCTGCCTGCCGTCGATAAACCCTACCTGATCCGAGTGGATTAACCCAGGGAGGACGCTACCCATCCTGTTTGCTATAAGTTTGGAAAAGATTTTAACATCCGAATTGATCAGTGAAATGGGCCGGTAGCTCTTGCAGTCTGCCGGTTCCTTACCAGGTTTATGGATCAGGGAGATTGAAGCCTGCAACATTTGTGTTGGGAAGGAGGCCCCTGCTAGAATTTCGTTAAAGAGTTTTAACAGATGGGGAGCTAGTAATTTCATATATTTCTTATAGTACTGTATAAATTAGAAAACCCATCTGGTCCAGGCACTTTTGCTGGTTTAAGTGTCTTAATTACCTCCGCCACTTCCTCGAGTGTGAAGTCCTTCTGTAATACCTCTCTCACAACTCTGCCCAACCTCGGTAGTTTTGCCTCCTGCAGAAATAATTTTAGCAGCTCTGTGTTTTTCTGATTGTGGGTGCCCTTGTTTCCATCATACAAAGTTTCGTAGAAACATTTAAATTCCTCTACGATTTTTCTAGGGTTGGATGTCAGGTCCCCTCCCTGTGTTCTAATGGCGTGAATGTGGTAATTTGGAAGTTTATTTTTGAGTTTATTGGCAAGTAAGGTATCTGGCTTGTTAGCTTTTTCAAAAAATTTACGTCTGGTCCATGCCATTTCTCTCTTGGCCTGGGCGGATAAGAGGAGATTGAGCTTTGTTTTAGTGTCTAAAAGTTCTTTCAGATTTTGTTCTTGTTTATTAGCTTTATGTAGTTGTGAGAGATCTTCTAGCTTCTTTTCCAATTCTCTGATTTTGGCTTCTCTCTCTCTTTTGCGTTTAGCTGCCAAATTCATTAAAATCCCTCTGAGGGTATCCTTATGGGCCTCCCACAGTGTGTAGTGTGCTGACACACTCCCCTCATTCTCCTTGAAATATTCCTCAATCTTATCTCCCACCTCCCTTTCTACATCTGGGATTTTTAGAAACATTTCATTTAGTTTCCAATTCTCTCGAGGCCTGTCTAGCGGAATTAGCGTGCATCGCAGCTCGATAGATGCATGGTCAGACCATGAAATATCATGTATCTCAGTGCGAGAGACCCCTGGAACCATTCTATTTGACACAAGGAAGTAATCTATCCTACTGTATCTGTTATGTGGGTGTGAAAAAAACGTGTACTCCTTCACCATCTGATGTTGTTCTCTCCATATGTCTGACAGTTGACAGTATCTCAGACCCTGGTTTATTGTTAACACGTCCTGTCTGTGAGTTGTGTGCAATTTAGTACATCTGTCAAGGTCGGGGTTCAGCGTCCTATTCAGGTCACCTGCAACAATGATGGTACCTTTCGCTTTTTTTACTTAGCTGATGAAAGAACCGTTTGAAAAAGCCTTCTGCCGGCTCACAGGGAGCATAGATTGCCACCAATGTGATTGGCAGCTCTCTAATGGAGCCCGTCACTATAATATTCCTCCCCTCCCAATCTGCATACTTCCCGTCCGTTACTAGTGGGATGTTGTTATGTACTAAGATAGCTACTCCCTTTTTTTTAATCGCTGCTGAGGCCAAAAAGCTTGTTCTAAAGTTCTTATCGAAAAATTTTGGGTAGCTGTCCCGGGAGAAATGTGTCTCCTGCAGAAATAATATCTCTGCGCCTTTACATCGATAGTCTTTAAACGCCAGTTTCCTTTTTGTTGGACTGTTGAACCCCTTTACATTGTGTGAGATAAACACTATGTCGTTACTCATCTTTAGTCCTGTGTATTCTCACTTCTGGTTCCCGTGCCACCTCCAAGATGGCGCCCTGGAACCGGACCCTCGGCGATGACGCATTTCCGCACGCCGCCATCTTACGATTTGCTTTTTAATGGGCTTCAACCAGTTAATGCCACCACTTTTTTATGTCAGAGTTACCAGTTACTATCAAATGTCTATAGTGACACATTATCAAATTCCTTCAAAATTGTGTTGTACTACCTTACAGATGCAGTCAGATGTCGCCCTTCCCCGCACTTAAGCGGATAAACCGCGGACGAAGTGCAGACTGATCACTGCCATGTGCAGCGCAGGGGGGAATTTCCCATCAGGATTAACACAGCGGGAGTCCCTGCTTCTGAATGGAATTCCCGCTGTGTTAATTCTACCGGGCAGCACCAGTCTGGAATAGCTGCACAGTGAGAGCAAACAAAAACAGTCCCTCTCTCTGTGTGTCTCTAACAGGCGGTTACTACCACTAAGGTAATTTAGGTATTAACCCCTCCCGCAACCCTCCAGGGAGGTCTAATCACCCAACCTGGGGCAACTAACCCCTTCACCCATCCCCTCTACCCCGCAAACACACCGGTTAGGTACTAAGGTAATGGAGCTTCAGATGTAGCCAGCTTTATCTCCAACCTACCCAACCTACCCAAGCACGTGCTGAACCAAGAACTAAACGTGGTGTGTTCACAGCAAAGTGCAGAGCTTGGGGGAATTGCCCATCAGGATTAACACAACGAGGGTCCCTGCTTCTGACGGTGTTAATCCTCCCTGGCCGGATCAGTCTGGAAGAGATGTGCATTGAGAGTAGATAGAATCAGTCACTCGCTCTGCGCATGTCACGGGAGACCATGTTTATTAACACCTTTTTATACCGGGATCATTGATTGGGCAAAGCAAGGTGGTAAAATAAATTTTAATTTATTTCAGGAAAAGACATACACACAATGTACCGCAATTTGCACAAGTAACACACTTACTGGGAACAGGGCTAACAAATAAACTTGTCCTTTATACGAAATTCACAAAAATGACCTCTGTAGGAGCCCTTTCCAATGACAGGTAGGTACTCACGAAAGTCCTGGAACTGATTTCGGCATGCAATGCCAGACGCGACCGCTACGTTCTTCAGAAGAGGGACTTAGAAGAATTCTTGAGTCAAAATCTTTGAAGCCGGCTCGCGTCTATTCAGTACAGAGCATCTTTGAATTTGCCGCTGATGGTTTGGTGCTTGGAATCTGCCCTCCTCATTGGTTGCAATGTTTCTTATGGGTTTTTGGGCCCCATTCACAAAACTCTACAGCCTATCAGAGCGTGGGAATTCGTCTGCCAGCCAATCACAGATTTGCCGGTATTGAAAAGTCATGTGGGTACCTTTTCTCAGTCTGTCAAGGTGCATGCGCCAACCTGGCACCTCTGCCTCTTTGCATACTGAGCCCACCCGCTGTCCAGGCTCCACAGAGTCTGGGCTCTGGCAAATGGTGGCCGGATAGCCCTGTGTTAGCCCAGGATGCGGGTACTCAAGCAGAACTGCAGTACCCCCCTGTTCTAACACCATGGCATCCCTGAGGCTTTCAAGTCAGGACTCC
This sequence comes from Ascaphus truei, assembly GCF_040206685.1. Taxonomy (NCBI): domain Eukaryota; kingdom Metazoa; phylum Chordata; class Amphibia; order Anura; family Ascaphidae; genus Ascaphus; species Ascaphus truei. The sequence continues at coordinate 411,986,857 of NC_134486.1, read as the reverse complement.
ACATAAACCCATAGGCACCAAGCTTGGTAGCCATCTGGTCTCTTGGAATCCATGACTTGGAAATCCCACAGTTCATTTACAGGTTATCAGTACATATACCTATTAAATATAATCCTTTAATAAAATTTACTGTGTCCTGTCTTCTGTGTGGTAAAGATGTATAAGTCCATATTCTGGTGTCAGGGATGGAGTGAGTGTATATATTACCTACACTCACTAGCCTCATACTTGGCACACTTTAGAAAAATAACTTTAAAAACTTTTACCCACACGAAACCACTTTCAGCTTTATCACTTTGCTGGAGTACCCCCTGATCCCCTACACTAGGCGCAGGGTAATGGGCATGTATCTGGGTACCCCTCCTTATACTAGGGACCCCCTGTTATACTAGGGACCCCCGTGTATAGTGTCAGGTATATATTAACCCCTTCGTGCCTGCTTACCTTGTCTGGAAGAGGCTGCAGCTGGAATCCTGGCGGTGAGTCGTAATAGCGCTTTCAGAGTCAGAGTTTGCCCAGATCAATGTGCTTGGCTGCATCCGAGAATCTCACTCAATTCAAGGATCCAACGCCTGGGGTATCCCATAACTCTGGAACCCCGATACATAGACACATTCTGTAAAGACATTCTCCGACAAACCCACCCTGAAACTTACATCCTGGAAATCTACCGGTCCCAGCATCCGAAGAAAGGCAAAACACACAGAAATCGTTAATGTCGCATAATTTGCACACAGTCACAGTAATGCATTCAGGACATCTGGGTCCAAGAGCTGACACTCTAGGACCTCAACACACGGATCAGGGGTAACTTGGTGGGCTGAACCTTTATTAGTGAGCCTGGTTAACCCCTTCGCCATTACAGCGCACATCTAACATGCGATTGCGCTGCTTTTATTTTATTTTAATAACATAGGATTGAAGCAAGGCGTCTCTGGAGCTAAACCGCATTAAACCACAATAAATTAACATACCGGCACCCCGTACAGAGGCTTGTAAATCAGGAAGCACTGTGTTCCCGGAGCTGAAATTAATGCAATTCAGTTCCAGAGACCCCCCCCTGCTTCAATACTATGTAATTAAAATAAAAGCAGGGCAATTGTCTGTTAGATATGCATGGAGTGGGACTGCTTCTGTCTGCTTTCATTGCGCAGCACTTCCAGACTAGGGCGTATCAATAGGATTAACACTGTGGGAGTCCCATTCAGAAGCTAGAACCCCTGATGTGTTAATCCTGATGGGCAACTAGTCTAGCCATTGGGACTCCTCAGTCTGGCCATGGACAGGCAGCCTTTCATCGGCAAAATAAATCTGAGTGCATCTGGACCTAATGCCACTGTGGTAACCTAATTCCACGGTGGTAATGTGCTTTGATGTCTTTTTAAATGCTTGTCACGGTTGTGCTCGCCACACACCAGGACCGAACCGCGGGGTTGAGGTGGGGTTGTATTATCACCGACCTTAGACCGCGCAGACTGATCCGGAATGCGTAGTTCGTAGTCGTACATAACAGGGTCGGGATTGGAGAGCAGCGTAGTCAGTGGACAAGCCAAAGTCAGGATAGGAGACATCAGGGAGAACTTTATCAAAGCGGAGTTTCGGTAATAGATTGTCAACTAGGTCCCGCTTCAGCGAAGTAGCTGCAGGGCGGGAGCGGGTTCTGCGCGAGCGGCGACCATGGCCCATGATTCCGGTCTCTGGAAAGGGTTGGCAGGCTGGAGTGGGCACACCGCCAGGCAGCACTGGTAAACCAATGCTTCAGCGCAGCAGTCCAGAACGAGCCTGTGCCAGGAGAGAGAGCTACAGACCTCAGGACTAGTAGAGCGGCCTCTGCTATGGGAAGGGCAACAGGCCTCAGGAAACAGGGAGCTGAAGTTACGCTGGAGATCCACCGCTTCAGCACAGGAACCAGGACACGGCCTCTGCAATGAAGAGAGAGCAGCAGGCCCCAGGAACCAGAGACAGGCCTCTGCTATGGGAAGGACAGCAAGCCTCAGGAAACAGGAAGCTGAAGTTACACTGGAGATCCACCGCTTCAGCACAGGAACCAGGACACGGCCTCTGCAATGGAGAGAGAGCAGCAGGCTCCAGGAACCAGAGATAGGCCTCTGCTATGGTAAGGGCAGCAGGCCTCAGGAAACAGGAAGCTGAAGTTACGCTGGAGATCAGCACAGGAACTAGGAACATGGACTTGGAACAAGGAACATGAACATGGACATGACAACAGCAGCAAGGTGGCCAAGACAGGTGGTAGTGGCAAACACAGTGAACATCCAAGAAGGATTATGCTCGGCAGAGAAGCATTGTGGGAAAGCTGTATTTAAAGGTCAGCGAACCTATAGCAAAAAGGGCGTGTGACAGCATTGCTCTAATGACTGAACCCAAGCTGGGATGCAGTAATAGCTTGCACAGCTGCAGAATATAGCATGGGGAGTGTTCCAGGACTGCACAGGTCTGTAAGGCAAGGTAAGCAGTAAACCGAGGTGTGGATTCCTTACAGTACCCCCCCCTCCCCTTCACGTGAGACCTCCGGGCGAATATGACCACTCATAGAGTTGGGGGACCTGGAATTGTTCCTGAACTGTCTAGGATTGGGGGTAGAATCGTGGTCCAGAGATGCGTGGGCACTCTTTTGCATACCCCCACCCCACGGTGAGAACTGCGGCCAGACAGGACCGTCCATGGGTTTCGGGGACACTGAGTTGTTCCTAAAATGCTTTAGGCAGGAAGGGGATCCGTAAAGGAGCAGTTCCTTGACGAGTACTGTTCTAGGAAATGAGAGTGGTGGTAGAGAATCCACTGGTACGTGGCTTACCAGGCGAAATGGCTTGGAAATCCAAGGCTGTGAGGAACCAGGGGGTTCCGGAGCAGAAACGGCAGAAGGCCCCCGCTAGGAGCCCAGTCCCTAGTAAAGGTATCAGGGTTCAGGACAAGCGGCACCGATATTTGACCAAGTATAGCAGGATGACCCTCCGGACAGACAAAGTCTTTGCTGACATCTGCACGTATGAATTTGATAGGATCTTCTCCTCCAGAGGTTTTCCAGGTAGTGGTCAGCGAGGGTATAGGGTGGGTGGGGGTATTGCCAGGTATGGGTATGGAAGATGACAAGGCAAGCAGTAAACCAGGCTTAGAGACCGAAATCTTGGGGTACGTACGGAGTATTTCCAACACAGAGGAAATAACAGGAGCAACAGAAGGTTCCGAGAGGCATAACCATGGGTTCGGAGAGGCAGAGAAGCAATCAGCAGTGGAGCTCCCAAATACTGTAGAAACCTCAGAGAGAGATAATATTGTCTGGGGAGTAAAGATCACAAAGTCAAAGGCAGCGTGGAAAGTTCTAGCGACAATAGGGAGAGAAACCCCATATTTAAAGTCATTCTGGGGTACTTCAGGAACCACCGTATGGTCAGTGAAGAGAAACTGCCCTCCCGCACTGGGGACTTGGAGTACGGCAAGGGTTACTTCACATAAGGCATCATAGACCGAGAAAGGTATGTTGGTGCTTACAGAGATTAGAACAACCGTGTAGGGCGGACTACGTGCTGCAATGAACTCCAACGGCATCATACTTGTCATAGAAGTGGGAGTAGGAATAAGCACTGGGGCTTTAGTATCTGGACCTTGAGAATCAGACAGACCAGGGGCAGCGAGTAGAGGAATAGAATCCGAGCAGGAGCCTGAGTATCTATTACAGGAACATCTAGCACTACAGGGACACTGGTAGGAGAAGAACTAGGGTCAGGAGCTGGTACCTGGGAATCAGTGACGGGTAGTGTGGGAGTAATGATGGGAGTTAGAGAGGCAATAAGCGGTCATTTGGAACTGGGGAAACTCTTAATGGCAGAAACCTTAGAAGAAAAAAGAGTCTTATCCAAAACTGCAAGGACCCTAACAGGGGTACTAGTACTGACAAAATCAGAAGAAAGTATGTTTACTAGTGCGAAAATTCTGATAACGGAACTGCTAGTCAGTGATGTGGGTGTCTGGGTTTCACTAGTGAGAAAATCAGATACAGTGGTACTGTATGTGACTTAGAAGCACTCAGGGAAGTTCTAGGTTTGCTGGACATGTGTGAGAAGGTACCCTTAAACACAGGAGTTTTAATTTCAGCCCAGAGTAACCCAACGGATGCTGGAGTACATTTAGATGCAGTGTTAAGGGACTGAGGTTTAGCAAGGGAAGGATAACAAAATAGCTCAGATTTAAACACCAGAGTTTGTCATGTAGGCAGGGTGGTCTCTGGCTGTACTAAGGGGTTAACGACAGATACGCTTATCTCTGGAGGGGCTACTTGGACAGAGGCATCAGGGGGACCAGAAGCAAGGACGACCTTTAAGGGAAGAAATTCTGAATCTGAAGGACGAATTTTACCTCTCTCAGTAGCGGAACCGACAAGGCAAATTTCAGAGAGGGGGAAAACTGTGTACTGGCTTCTGGCTAGCACATAAGAAAAAGCATCACTTTTGAGTGGAAGCAGTGTGTTAGCACAAATTCCTGGGAACTCAACAACTTGAGCGTCAGGAGGGGCATAAAGACCACTGTTCGCTTTTAACCCTAGGGTTAGAAAAGAGGAGAACACAGAGAGTACAAGGGGGGCAACCACAAGTGTGCTGGTCTCTGAAGTGGGTACTTGGGAAGAAGTGTCTGGGACACTAGAAATAACTACAGATTCCATTACAAAGGGACTATGCGCTGAAACAGGGATCTCAGCTCTTAGAGTGACAGACTGGGTCAGCGAAATACAAGGGAGTGGGGATTGTGCGAACAGGCTTAGGGAAAAACCTGGTTCCTGAATACATTCAACTGAAATCAGTATTTTAGGAGAAATTTCAGGGAACACGACAGGGGAAACTTGAGCTGAAGCAGGGGGATTATAGCAAAGAATATCTAAGGACTTCGCAACCTTAGGGGAGACATTCAGTGCAACCTCTGCTGTCAGGCTTGGGGTTTCATTCTCAGACGCTAGAAAGGACGTATTAGCCTGAGGGCGGCAAGGATTTACAGGGGTAAATGCAGATAGTACCTGAGAGTCAAATAGAGGGAGATTTGCCTCTGAAATTGGGGACACAAGGAGTTCCTCCTCTGGAGCTAAGGACGTGACCTTGGCTGGCAAACGACAGGGAATTACCAAAGGAGACTCATAGGGCTGCCCTGCTGGGGTTAATACAGGAATGACCTTGGGAACAAAACTTAGGGATTCAAAGTTAGAAATTGAGGGTAGAAGGGTTTCATTCTCAGACACTAAAGCCATAGTTTTGGCTTGGGTAATACACGTATACTCTATAGGAACCTCACAGGGCTGATTGGCAGGGGTTGTCGTAGACATATCCTTGTGGTCAAAGTAACAGGAGGAGCAATCAGGGCTAGAGACCGTGGCAGTTTCTACCTTAGGGGGCAGTGATAGTGGGACAGTTTGGTCATTTCCTGGAGAGGGAGGTACTGTACCCCCACAGGTTTAGCAACAGGACTGGCAGTACAGGGGGACAGCCAAGCGGCAGCGTAGCTGGCGAGGAGGGGGTCCTGTTCTTTTATGCAAATGTCCAATGTTAGGGAAAGTACACGGAGCATGTCTTGAGCGTGAGCCAACATGAAGAGAGGGTCCTGTCGTACTACGAGAATGTCCAATGATAAGGCCAGGGCATAGAGTGCATCTTGGGCGTCGGCCAGTTCCATAGGTTTCACATTATCCCAGGTTAAAGGGGAACCAGGGAAGCGAACACAAGCGACCAGACTGTTTAATGTCCTTGAGGCAGTAAGCCTTACTAATGAGATCATAACGGCATTTTTTTTGCAAAGGGGTTAAACCTTCATACAGATACTGACCTTCAATCAGAGGGAGTGTTTCACACAGATACTGGTTTTTAAACTGGGACTCGTCCGCAGGCCGGGACAGGATTTCAGATAGAAACGTACCAACCCTCACCACAGGACGGTCCGAGTTTGTGGAGCCGAGCATACTGTCACGGTTGTGCTCGCCACAAACCAGGACCGGACCGCGGGGCTGAGGTGGGGTTGTATTATCACCGACCTTAGACCGCGCAGACTGATCCGGAATGCGTAGTTCGTATTCGTGCATAACAGGGTAGGGATTGGAGAGAGCGGCATAGTCAGTGGATGATCCAGGGTCAGGATAGGAGACATCAGGGAGAACGTTATCAAAGTGGAGTTTCGGTAACAGGTAGTCAACTAGGTCCCGCTTCAGCGAAGTAGCTGCAGGGCGGGAGCGGGTTGTGCGCGAGCGGCGACCATGGCCCATGATTCCGGTCTCCGGAAAGGTTGGCAGGCCGGAGTGGGCACACCGTCGGGCAGCACTGATAAACCAATGCTTCAGCGCAGCAGTCCAGAACGAGCCTGTGCCAGGAGAGAGAGCTATAGACCTCAGGACTAGTAGAGCGGCCTCTGCTAAGGGAAGGGCAGCAGGCCTCAGGAAACAGGGAGCTGAAGTTACGCTGGAGATCCACCGCTTCAGCACAAGAACCAGGACACGGCCTCTGCAATGGAGAGAGAGCAGCAGGCCCCAGGAACCAGAGATAGGCCTCTGCTATGGGAAGGGCAGCAAGCCTCAGGAAACAGGAAGCTGAAGTTACGCTGGAGATCCACCGCTTCAACACAGGAACTAGGAACTTGGAACAATGAACATGGACATGACAACAGCAACAAGGTGGCCAAGACAGGTGGTAGTGGCAAACACAGTGAACATCCAAGAAGGATTATGCTCGGCAGAGAAGCATTGTGGGAAAGCTGTATTTAAAGGTCAGCTAACCTATAGCAAAAAGGGTGTGTGACAGCATTGCTCTAATGACTGAACCCAAGCTGGGGCTGCAGTAATAGCTTGCACAGCTGCAAAATATATCATGGGGAGTGTTCCAGGACTGCACAGGTCTGTTAGGCAAGGTAAGCAGTAAACCGAGGTGTGGATTCCTTACAATGCTGCTTCTTAAACACCAGATTAGATACTAAACAATTTAGCATTTGCTTTTAATTTTAATGCATTATGCTTGCAAGTTATACTTCTCTTAGACTGACAATAATCCAGTTGGTATCAATTTAATTGTACAATAATATTCTTGCAACTGCGTTATGAAATACTGTATGTATACTGGACTTTTATGCGACAATTTGTGCTACTCATGTTTTATTAACACTAATTGAACAATGTGGAATCACAGCGCTCTACTGGGAACTACCCTGTTCTCGAGATTAGGACTTTAGTACTTCTAACATAGAGGGTGGTTATCACTGCTCAACCTTAATACTCTAAACCATATAGGTAAACGTGTGCAGGTGCATGGGAAATAGAGACATATTTATTACACAAAGGTGATCATAGAGTGACCACCCAAAAGAATTCCCAATATGTTGCACTCTGCTAAATAGTGGCAATTACCAAAGGGAATAAATCCCAAACCATATAGGGAACCAGGGAGTTTAAAAGCGCAAAAACAAAAAATTATTTATTAACACTTCTAAATAAAGGAATAAAAACAATTAAAAAACGAATGACGATGGAGTATGCTGTCTCAATGATGGTAAACATGCATATAGGTTTGGGTGAAGAAAGTGGATTGTGAATATCCAATGTGTCACCGCAATGACTTTACAGACACAAGTATTATATTATTCCATATGGTAACCATATACCGTGTCTGCAATATGCTCTCTCTTATTCCAAACAACCAAGCCTCACTATGCCTGAATTTCAACTTGCCAAAGTTGTAGCGACGATATGTTTTAAATGCCCTTAATAACACGTGTTTAACCATATTGCATCCGGTTAGGGCTATTAAATCGCTACCTGTGACACAAACGTTACTTGCAATGGTAAGTATATAATAAATGTAACGCATGCATAACAGGGTTGGGCCCAAAAGCTCATAAATCCAAATGTAATATCAATGCGTATACAAGGTAGTACATGTGTATCAGCGTGATAAACAAATCAGGCAAATATAAAGGCTGCCCGTGATGTGGGTTTGACTCTCAATAGTCTGTCTGCATAGTAGCAAGATTGGGCCCAGAGTTCATACAACGGTTCAGCTACTCTGTATACAAGTTGGCCTCATACTCCATCCGCTCCGAAAGCGAAACCGGCTGACGTCATCAGATAGCGCGTCGCCTACTGCCCGATGATCGTTTCGCGCCTCTTTGGCGCTTCTTCAAGGGGGGAGGACGCTCCCTATATGGTTTGGGATTTATTCCCTTTGGTAATTGCCACTATTTAGCAGAGTGCAGCATATTGGGAATTCTTTTGGGTGGTCACTCTACGATCACCTTTGTGTAATAAATATGACTTTAGTACTTCTCCAGGAGAAATATTACACGTGTTACACTAGCAAAGTTAAATACCCTGGAGATGATCTGCATCTTACAGTTCAGATAATGAAAAAAATGGATTTACTCTTGCTATAATAATTAACGTAGTTGGCACTGTGCATGTTTAAAGAATGTGCAATGGTAATACAACTTACAAGCAGGTGAAGTGAAATTAAGAATTTTCATGTCAGAAAACACATCTGCAGGTAAATTCTCTTACCGTGTATTCAGAAAAACAGAACATGTCTTCATCTGCTTGGCAGAACCTTTCATTCTGCTTTCTTAAATGATTCCTGATTCATGGTAACTGAATTTATCTGCATGTATGTCAAAATTTCGACTGCCTTAAGTTGAACATGCTGTAGAGCTCCTCCAATCATATGATTGCTTTCCAATGACAATCTGGTTACAAATTAAAGTAGTTAAGTGACGCAAGAAAAAGTTTAAGTCTGAATTGTGCGTTTCATGAATAGACAAAAATACTCGTCGTATTTGGAGTAGAAAACTACTTTGGCCCAGAGAAAAATAGTATTGTTTGTTAAGCCATTACAGTATGTTAAGTATTGTTCATGTATGCATGCTGTCACTTTCTTTCAGCTCTACCAGTGTTATAGGGATAATCCTCCCCTTGCCAGGGATATGCCACCTGTAGCAGGAAAGATATTATGGTCAAGACAGCTTTTCAGAAGGATAAATGAGCCAATTGTGTATTTTCAAGTAAGTTGATTACTTTGAAAATGATTTAACTTTTTTATTAAATAGTTTATTTGTACATTTTTCAGGGGTACAGAAAAATAAAAAGTGGATTTGTGAGGTAAAATCATATGTACAATCACTTATAAAGATATCAGTATGCAAGTCCACTAACATGAGGACACTCCCATTGCCCATCCGACTAATACGAATGATGCAATGAAAATAGAAAGGGAACAAGAAAGCACACCGAGGCAAAAACAATAAAAAAATGTGATGGTGGGTGTCCTGTGTTGATTATATCCTGTCACCTCCTTTGTGTGAGCCCACAATTAGATTAATCTTGTGCTATAAAGTTATCCCAACCATCCCAAAGATTCTATAAGGCCCCCTCATCCCCTTTGATTGCTCTAGTCGAGGCTATGAAGATCTATATAGAGGCAGAGTCCATGTTAAACCCGCCCCTACACTCGGATATTGTACATGAGGTCCATACAGTAGCTGCATGACGTTATCACTTCTTTCTCTCAGTATGGCTGTGAGCCTCTCCATGGTGTACATGTGCCATATCCTGCCCTTAACCATATTCAAGTCAGGTACAATCTCTTCTCTCTATAGGATCGCTACACAGCATCTAGCCGCGGTAAGAATGTGTCCAACGAGCTTAGTTTAATTTCTGAGTAGATCCTCTAAAGGTCTATCCAGCAGAGGAAAACACAGTTCGGGTCACAGGGAGATGCCCAGGGTGGTGTTGATAAGTGCAAAAATCTGTTTCCAGAATGGGATACTTGAATAAGACCACCAGATGTGGGAGTAATTATGGGCCTGTTGATTTGGACAGCTACAATAAGAGTTGATGTTGGCATGGCGGATCTCTGAGTGCTCAATGTTGACCCACCCTCTAAATCCCCAACTGGACTTCCGTTTGGAGGAGTTGACTCAGCTGTGATGCCTGATAATACTTGGACAGGTTGGGGAGGGCCAGACACCCTTTGTGGGTTTGTAGAGAGTAGAGTGTTTAACTCTCGGGCATCTCCACTCCCAATTGAAGTTGGAGATTGTAGACTGTAGCTCTTTCAAATCTTTGCTGGGGATCATGATGGGAAGTGTGTAATAGATACTGTACATAATACCGGGGAGGAGGTTAATTTTCATGGATATACAGATGCAGCATTATGGTTGGTCACGCTGCCATCACAAAGTCATGTTTTTTTTTTCATCTGTGTGCGCGGAGTGCCAGTAAAGAGACTAATGGCCCACCGGGACTAACACAGCTGGGTCCCTGCTTCTGAATGGGACTCCTGCTGTGTGTATCCTACCGGGCTGCACCTGTCTGTAAGAAATGTGCTGAAAGAGTGAGACAGAATCAGTCACTCTCCCTATGTGCCTCTAACAGGCGATCGCACTGCTTTTATTTTATTTTAATGACAGAGTATTGAAGCAGGGGATCTCCGGAGCTGAACTGCATTAATTTCATTTCCGGGGACACCCTGCTTCCCGAGTTACAGGCCCCCTATGGTTTACCACAGTGACAATTAACGGGTAGAGGGGTGGGAGCTAGTTGCCCCGAGGAGCGTGGTCAGGCCTCCCGTGTGAATAGCGGGAGGAGGGTCAACCCCTCAATTACCATAGCGTTAATAACAGCTAAGATGATTAAGGGGTTACAGGTCAGTAGTTATTTTTTTTTATTTTACTGTCGTTGCCCACTGAAGACAAGGAGGACAAGGACGGCCTTCATCCTGGCACTATACAACTTTTATTTACTATGTTCTGGCTGGGTAATGTATTGGTAATGTTTTATTTTTTAATGGGCACATTTTTATTTTTAAATGCTCTATTATCTAGATGTCGATAATAGGGATTTTGCCCATTACTGTACTGTATGTGTTAGGAGGGGTAGTAGGGTGCTCATTCATTGCCATTGGGGTTATCTTAGCTCCCACTGAGGTTATAGGTAACCACATTGGCAATCAATGGGTATATTGATTTTTGTATTGTATTTTAATGTTTATTAGGGGTAGGGGAGGTTGGTGATGAGGGTAGTTGCTCCGGCGTGGGTGGTTAGGCCAATCGGGTGGATAGTGGGAGGAGTTAACGACTTCATTACCTTAGTGGTTACTGCTGCTAAGGTAACAAAGGGGTTAACTCCTCCCACAACCTTCCCGGTAGGCCTAACCACCCACCCTGGGACAACTACCCTGTTTATCCACTCCCTCTACCCGCAATAAACCAGGTACTCTGGCTTAACCCTAACATTGCCTTAGCAGCTAGCCACTATGGCGTTGAAGCTGCTTTTATGTTATTTTAATAACACAGTGTCATGAGAGAAGAGGCAATTACACTTTTAAACCGGGATCATTCATTGAGCAAAACCAATAAGTAAAACAAATTGTCATATATTCTATTGAAACAGATACACACAGTGGATTACAATGTACAGAGGAAAACACACACTGGGGGTCTGGGCTACAAAACTAACCTTTCCTAGTTGATATAGCAAAGAAAACAAAGTCTTTACAAGTCCTTTTACATAACCGGGACTAAGCCCGAAAAGTCTTGGAAATGATCTTGGCATGCAGTTCCTGCTGCCACCGCTCTTTCCACTCTGGAGGTTGCTGAAATTCCATGACTGCGAGCGAGTACCAGACGTCCTTGTACCCTTTTTGGCTTGTAGTTACAGCCACGACAGCTACATTCTATTCTCAGAACTTGGCCCCGGAATGCGGGACTTAGAAAATTTCTTGGCTTGAAATTTCTGAAGCCGGCTTGCGTCTTTTTCTCTCAGAGCATCTTTTGGTCAGTTTAAATCTGACGCTGCTGTCTTGGCGCTTACAATCTCTCGACCTGATTGGCTGCAGGTTTCTTATAGGCTTTTCAGTCCCATTCACAGAACCCGTTCAATCAGCGCGTGGGAATTTCCTCACAAGCCTATCACTGGTTTGCCGGTACTCTGAAGCCGGGCGGGCACCGATTTGGATTCTGCCATGGGCATGCGCTAACTTGGCACCTCTGCCACTTATTATGCAGAACCCTCTTGCGGTTCCTGGTTTCCTCAGAGTCTGGGCTAGCAAATGGTTGCCTGATAGCCCCCTTTCAAGCCATGACGTGGGTACTTGAGTTTTAACACTGGTTCTCCGCCTGTCTTCACACCTTGGCATCTCTGTGACTTTCAAGTCCGGGACCCGAGCAGACTTAATGGCACCAACTTGGTGACCATCTGGTCTCTCTGAACCAAGGACTTGGAAATTCCACAGCTCATATACAATGTATAAATATATGTACCTTTATACATCAGGTTAATACAATTTTATCCAAAATATTTCTAAGTCCCTCTTGTATTTTGTTTTACTGAAACTATCTGGACGTTCATTTCCAGAGCTCTACGAGCTTCCTAACAGAAGTTAGCAAACAAGTTGGTTCAAAAAACATTTAGACACACTCTCCCGGCTCCTTATACTTTCACTGGAGCTGGACTTAGAAAATATTTTCATCCTCGCCACCTTATTGCTGATGGGAGATATTCCAAACCCACATACCGGGGTTGGGGCATATACTGAAGGGAACCCCAACTATACTGGGGACCCCTTGAACGTACCCGGGATGTGACTTATCCCCATGCTCCGTTTTACCTTTCTGGTCTGTGCTGAAGCAGGGAGACCTGGTGGTGAGTCGCGTAACTGCTTCCTAGGGAGGATTTTGTCTGGAGGTCTGTGCCTACATGTCCCCGGGAATCTGACACGATTCCCGGTTACATTTTTGGGGTGGCCAACAAGTCTTGTCCCCTTCTATCTAGGCACAATCCGACAACACTTTTACTGTAAAATCCCCCCTGAAACTCGCACCATGTGAATCTCCACTGGTTAGCACTCCTGGAAAGGCAAAACATACATAAATCTTTCATTACATTACAGTGCACATGCCATAACTGGCTTCAAGAGCTGATACTTCAGACTCCCCAATATGACTCAGATGTAACCAGTCGGGCACAATACCTTTATTATTGGCCTTGTTTTCCCCTCACCGTCACACACACAGTTTTGAAGCACTGGGACTCCGGAGTTGAATCGCATTAATTTCAGCCACAGGGACCCCCTGCTTCCCGAGTTACAGGCCCCGTATGGGGTGCCGGTATCTCTGCCATATTTAAATTCGCCCACGTCATGTGACCGGGACTATAAACAATGCAGATGTATGTTCGTCTTGCAATAAATTAACCCTTTTTGTTAGTTAGGAGTTGCCTATCTTTTTTCCTGCCTGGACATTGGATAAAGGATTTCCTCAGCTGTGTTCATCTACACCTACTACCTTCTTGAATCTACCACGGATGGATCGCACGCCAATGATGGTTAGAGTGCCCCTGGAGTAACACAGGTAAAGAGCTGCAGTGCTTTAATAGTTCCTGGTTACCATG